>NC_081408.1:747220701-747335701 GCF_030272615.1 Cryptomeria japonica
TAATCCTTCAATCAAGGGGATTGCCTCACTTTCATGGTATTATGGACTCATCTATTGTTGAAGATTTTCAAATTCATTGTCAATCTTCTCCCATTGGTCAATAGTAACCCTAGTTAGTGATTCATCCACATCATGAGAATGTGAGGAGAATGGGGATAAGTGATGTCATGTGTTGGGTTAGAGGAAACACCAACATTCACATGGAATAAGTTATCCATATGTGATGTCATTTGTTGGGTTAGAGGAAACACCAACATTCACATGGAATAAGTTATCCTTGAACTAAGGCTCCATATCCTTAGTGTTTAAACCTTAGGAAGCCTTAAGTCTACAACTTCTTCTCACTAGAATATTGCATGTAGGACTAATGATAATAAAAATCGTGCATGCAAAAGAAAGAAAATTAGATGCAAAAATTAAAAACTATGATTAAACAATGTAATTTGTTTAAAAATGATTGATTAACAAATTAATTAAGCAATTTGAAGTACGATATTTGCATCTAAATCAAAACATAACATGTCATAATAATCAAATCTGCAAACACAATTGAAAAATTATGCAACCCACAAGTCAATTTTAGAGTAATAAATTAAGGTTTTTGTGAATTCAACTTCTAAATTTATGTAGTTCAATTGCAAATAAGATTTATGAGTGCGAATTTGAATGTTAAAGTGCATACAAATCATACTTGAAACAATAAATTACAAACAGGCATGAAAGAAGTCGGATTCACCAAAAATGTTCTAGTGGAAATTCGGAATCGGGGTTTCATTTAATAAAACCACTAACTAACCAAATCGGCCAAAACATTGAAAGAGGGGTGAACCCAATAGATCTAGCCACAATCAAAATAAGGAAAGGGTTGAAATTATGAATAGATTCATTGTTTATTTCTTTTTTACCCTCTTTCTTAGTTGAAATTGGAAGGTAATTAAGGAATTAGGGTAAAACAATGAATAATTGAAGTAGATTATCAAAAACAGATTGTTACATATATCCCACAGAGCCACAAACTAAGATTTGGTCAAAAGAAGAGGTTTAGAACCTGTTCCTAGAAATTTTGCCTAATTTTCAGGAACAAGTGGTATAGATTTTCCCCAATCCTCCAAATTTCACTCCATCGAAAAGTGAACCTATTCCTCGTTGTCGACTTTGTCGGAATCCGTAAGTGTAGCTCCTGAACCCTTTCCTACACACAAAAAGAGAGGGAAAGATGTTGTAGATAGGGGTTTGTCTTAGGCCAAACTTGAGTTTAGGAATTAACCTAGAAATTTAAATGAAAATTACTGCAAAATGCTTTCCTTTTAAGGAAAAGGTCAAATTTAAAGTAAAATACTTGTAATTGAAATGTATACTTTGATAATTTTTTGTTTGATCCTCATGCAAGGTTTTTAGGATATCTTGTAAAATGTCTTCAAAGAAGGTTGATCATGGATGCCATCTTGAATGCATAAACTTGATTTCACCTCTGCTCCAATGCTTGCTCACTTGAATTTGCTAGAATGTAATTTAGATCTTGAATGATGTTAGGTTTCAAATGAGAGGGGTAGACCTCTTTTTATACTTGACTGATCGGAAATTAATTGAATTTTCGAAGCAAGCTAACATGGGATCAGATTTCCCACTCATATGAGATGATTGTTATGTGGACCAAAAATGGGCCTAATTGAAAGGACCAAGTTTGGAGGAAAGGCAAAGAAAGAGATGAAAATGCAAGTTTGTGGATGGTGTGAGCAAAATCAGAACATGCATTAGGCATCAAAAGATGAAGCACCTATTGGAAGTTTGTGATTGCATGTTTTGTCATTGATGTCAAACTTGTTTTGGTTTTGTTTCAAAATGTTCGTGGTGTAGAGTTATCTTGTTGTGTTGATGATGTAGTTGTTTTATTGGTTGCTCTAAAAGTGTTCAAGTTCGAAAAGTGTTATTGATGTTGAGTATTATTGTAATCTTTATTGGTTATGGTTTTGGTTCCATGGATATGTTTGTTCTAAGGTCCGGAAACATCTTTGTGTTCTATGAGTATTGTGGTATTATTCTTTGTTGGTTGTGATATTTTATGGTTGACCTATTGTCAAGTCTGGATATGATCTATGGGAGCTTGTGTGATATATTATGGGTCTCATTGTAGCGTGTGGAGATCCATATTTGAGTAATTTGCATTGGAGAGTATGTTTTCATCGATGCATAGTATGTGGATATGTTGTCGGTTTGGTTACAGTGATTGTGGATTAGTGTATTGATCACTGGAAGATGTGTTCTGGTTCTCTCTTTCTCCTAGAGTGGATCAATGTGTGTATTTTTGGCTCGGAAGATATTTTGGTTCAAGCCAACTTGATTCAAGTTTTGATGTTCTATCTTGTATATAAGACATTTGTATGTTTGAGTTAATGTATGGAATGTGAGAGAGTGTAGATGATGAGGTAAAGAGTGAAGCAAAGAAGAGTTGTGTTTGAATGATATGCAAGTTGTGTTAAGACTGTAGCAAAGTTATGAGACAAAGTGTGGACAGTTGAAGATTGAGTTGTGTGTTGATGTTGGTCGCTTGATGCAGAGTTCAAGGACATCTTCATGATCAAGAGATTCTTTTTTTTTTCATATCATTTTTTGTATCTTGCCCTAAGTGCAATTCACTTCAAGTTTTGCAAGTCCTCTTTTGTATCTTGCTCCATGAGCAATTAGCCTTAGATAGAAAGTTCGAAGCAGTTAGCTCTTCCCTTTGCAATTTGATATTCATACTGGATATATTTTTGTGGGCAAGTACTCACCATGGTTTTTCCCTATTTGGGTTTTCCACATAGAAAATATTGTTGTTGATGTGTTGTTCATTAATTGTTTATGTGTTGCACTCCTCTAGACACTAGATTGTCCATGTTACCTCTCCTAATGGCATTAGAAAAAAATCCTCTTTGGGACATCTCTTCTTTCACAACTCCTTGTTAAAATATGTTGCTCTCACTATTAATTTCTAAATCTTTTCTCTCTACCTACCTTCTATAAGTGAACACCTTCGAAATTCATTCTTCTCCTCTAGTACTTGTAGAATAAAAACCCACTCTAATACCAACTATTAATCAAGGTTAGGGGATTGATTAATTATGGTATACCTATCATGGTAGTTATTGAAAACTCAAAACCACACACTCGTATCTAGAACAAGGTTGCTTGGTGTAAGCAATGATCATAAAATATTTTAGGAAAATATTTTTTAGTTGTGAGTAATCCTACTATTGATCAATACATTCTTTTAGACCCACACCTCACACTATAGGTATTGCAAGTGACCTTCTACACTTTATGTCATCTTTTTTCAATTGTTATGGGTTACTCAACTTGGACTTTGTGCTCAGCCATATTGTTGCAAGTAACAAATGCACACACATACATATACCTCCCAAAAGCACAAGTAGACAAGTATTAGAAAAATGGACAATGGAACCTTAAATTAAGCATCAACAATGACTCACAAACTTCACTTTAAGAGACAAATAAAATAACCATACAATCATTTACATGGTTCAAAATCCAACTTGCAAGAATTTGCATGTAACTACTATATTACAAAATAAAAGTGATTAAATCTTCACTGCCTCATCATAGCATATATGTACTCTTATTCACATGGAATGCCTCTCTCTCAACATGAAGCTCTTTTTGACAACCAATACATGGAGCTCCTTTGTTTATCAAGGGCTTACACCTTCCAAGACCAAAACTCTCAAATATCATCCATTGAAAATTTTGTCCCACTCTTTTATATGCTCACAAAAAGTCCAAGTGATGATCTAAAATTTTATCAAAACATTCATGAGTGTTCTATTGCATTCCTCCCTTGCTCATGCCCTACTTTGAGCTAATTTTTCTTCTCGTGTGTCTCTTTCCATCCAAATTTTCCCTTTGTATGTTTTCTTTGTTTCATGACCTCACTATGAATAAAGAATCAAACTATTGGAAATGTGGCCTCTTTTTCCAATCTTGTGCATTCTACTCTTTCCTTGGAATACTTTTGTACCAAGGATGTACCCCTTTCCATTGTTAACTTATCTCCTCACACTTCCTTTTCATCAATTCTTGTAGCATAAAGATAAACCACATCCTTTTGGATCGAAGGCCTACCTTGTTGAGATAAATTCTACCTTATTTCTTCGCATACATGACCTCTCATTTTCTCATCCTTTGTCTTTATATTTCATTTCATGCACCTTCCCTTATTTTTCTCTCACATGTGTTTCTCTCCTTTAATCTCATCTATTCGTCCACACTAATCTTTATTGTTTCTCCTTGTTTTTAAAACAAAAACTCAATATTTCTACAATGGTGATTATCTCTTCCCTCTCTCTTTTCTTGTGTCACTTCCTCTTCTCAAAAACTCTTTTCAAACATACAATCTTGCTAAGTGAGGAATTCCATATCCTTCCCCTAATGTGTACGAGTGCCAAAATCATGCCCAATCCTTGTCTGAGCACCAAAATGGATGCATTTATTGATAGGAGTGGCCTAGGTAGAATTTGAAAACACTTACTCTCATGCTCATTCTAGCTAGGTTTTAATGCAACAAATAGTTAGTTGAATGATTCCTAAAACATGTAAATATAATTTCAAATTATGACAGAAAATAGGGTTGCTCATAGTCCACGGGTAATGCCCCTATATCAATTAAACAACCTTTATATCGTAGACTTACGATCCGACTTAAATAATGAATTATAGCTACTATCTTATGATGATAAAAAAGACTATCGATGAAGCATTGACCTTCCATTAAACAACTTAATCTCCTTCAAATTTATTTTGGAATAAATAGTTTGCATAATCTCATATCTAGTAGAGAAGGCCATTTTTTTGGCAATAAGATGTACCTATAAACCTCTATCGAAGTTATTTTCTATCATTTGAAGGTTGAAAATTCATTAAAAAAATAGACTTCCAATATGTCTTCACTTTCTATTAAAATTGCTCGGAGTGTGTGTGTGTCTGTCTGTATATATGAATATGATTTCCCCAAAATGTGATGTGAAGATGATAGATTTGTTATAATTGATTAATAATATCAAGTGAAGAAATGTGATTATATGAGAGTTCGAGTGACTCCAACAAATGATTACAAGATCGTACTCTTCAATCAAGAAATTGATAAAGAAATAAATTGCTAGTACTTCCAAGTTTATTCAACTACGGAATTTTTTACTAATGGGCACTATTTTTGATGATGCAATATTACCTTCTACCAAAGATGCTTACACATCATGATGATAGTTAAAAAAAATTCATATATTGAAATTACATAAAGTTACCTTTGATGACTCCAACTTGACAGTTTAATAGAAATCTTGAGAGAAGAGTTTAATAGACAGCTAACAGTTCTGGATTGCTGCAACACATATTTTAGCTAAGTTACAAAATCTGGGTTGATTATGCGGGCGCCCTTTAGATGCCTCATTTTGAGATATCAGAAAAATAATTACCTAAACGTGACAGAAACCCTTACAGTTATATCTCTACAAGTTAACATTTGCTATGCTAACTTTAAAATATGTCATAATATCTATACAACTATAAAAGTGTTTAAGGTTGTTGATACAACACATTGGTTTATGCTAAGCGGAACCCTATATTGATTGAAACCTTAGGCGAAAAGCAGGTATCCGAGTGCTGTAGGAGATGCAGTGGGGTGGTCAAATTGTTCTTGTATAGTTCCAAGCTAAAATTTTGTATATTTTGGCAATGTTTAATAAAATGCAGACTGGCAGATATGTAATGTTTTAGGTGTATTGTTCGTTGTTGTATGTTAATGTATGTATTGGACAAAGATGACCATCGAACAAATGAGATAGAGCTGATATATATACCCATTACATGATAGAATCACGACATAATTTCATTAAACACAATGTACTCAGATTTACTAACATATATTGCATTAATACCACTGCTGGAATTGAATACCATGCATTCACAAATTAATATGGAGCAATTATAACCCCAAGATGCTGGAAAATAGAATGAAGTGCTGTTGAATGTCACTACAGACTAGATAGGCTTTAACTGCCCCCTTCTCAAACGTGCACACCCTCCATGATAATCCTGTAGATGCTCACAGAAATGATAGTGATTGCTACAGTCTTAAAATACATCAAATTTGAAACAGCTTGCAGCAGCCCACTTTGAATAGTTCGAATAAGGTGAGTTCATGACTCGGCTGAGTAATAGGGTCACTAAAACCCTAGTTGCAGGCAGAAATTCATCCTTAAACCCCTCATGCCCTGCTCCAGACTAGGTATATCAGGCTTCCCTTCATGTGTTGGCCAAGCAGGTGACAGAAGAGTATATGGTCGACCAAGGATAGATTTGTCAAAAAGCATAGGATGCAACCCTTTCACAGTCCTTTCACAAGTGCACATAATCACTTTAAAATTTCAGACACCACCACCCTCAGCAGTATAGCCCGATTATATACTCCTTCATAAGTATACGTTTGAAAGGTCAACAATATAAATTTAGCAAAGTTACCCTGAGTCCCCGGGACGGCAGGGGAGGGCGGGACACGTTTCCGGGACGGCAAATTTTTTTGCCAAATTTGGGGATGGCGGGGGACGGCAAAGGGGGACGGCTATATAAAATATAGGAAAATTTCAAAATTCTAAATGTTCATATGAAAACATGGATAAAGCATGCATACATACAATATATTCATATGAAAACAATAAAACATGGATATAGCATGTGTATGATACTATGAAAAGTTGAAAACATTTTAGAATGTAAATTCTGAACATACAACATTGTTAATACTCAATAGACAATATGCAATTATCCATTCATAAATCAGAATTTCAATTCATTCGCATTGTCAATATGCATATCAATAGACTCGGAGGTTAAATTTTCCCTACTTCTATCGACTTGCCAAGTTTGGAGATTTTTTAATCTGTGTCAAAATGCCCAAAGTCTACACTGCTGCCATATAGTTTCATTGTCAAAATTATGAATTAAATTAATAGATTTTAAATTTAATTAATCTTGTCTTTTAATTTTTTTTATTTTTAATAACAATTTGAATTAATAAGGGGCCTCTATTAGAAAATTTAAATAAAAAATTAAAAATAAAACTTTTTAAATTTTTTTAATATTTTTTAAGGGTCTTAGAATGGGGGACATCTGGCTGTCCCGGGGGCGGATTGGGGACGTCCCAGCTGTCCCCAGCTGTCCCCGGGACGTACGGACGTCCCCTAGAGCTAGGGCAGGCATCCCCCCATTTCGGGGACGTCCCCTCAAAAAACAGGGCAATTTGGGGACGGGGGGAAACGTCCCCTGACCGTCCCCAAGTCCCCGAAACGTCCCCGGGACAGAGACGGGGGTTTTCAGGTCGGGGATGCATCCCGGGGTAACTCTGAAATTTAGTATAGTATGGCCAGTTATGGCTCAACATACAAATTCCTCTCACAAATATTTTGATAATATTTGCACGCAAATGATTGATTTTGAAATAAAAAATGCAATAGATTAGCAAATAGCACTATATACAAATTAAGGAGGTTGAAGATTTCATTAACTCTCCAATTCTGCCTAGTGAGTGACCATGTACATGAATTTGTGAGAGCTCTTAGATTTTATCACTGGATTTCGTGGGGTAATAGATAAAACAATTGAAACATGCCATAGATTCTAGCAACACAGCACACACATTTCACAAGCATAACCTCACACAAATATACAGAGAAATTTCATCGAATCTTAGTTTATTCTAGATACGAAAATAAGAAATTCCACTTACCTGTATTGAGGCACTAAATTAAAAAAGATAAAGAGTTTGATAAATCAGAACAAAGAAACAAATATCTATTGGCATCACATAAAAGTTAAAACATACTGGCTATACCTAATTTCTGCACCCTTGACGTATCCTCATCTGAATAAAAAAGCATTACAAACTGTAAGAAGGGAGGGCATTAGATTTAAAGCAAACCTGTGTGAATTCTAAGAGTATACAAAACAACGAAGAACTTTATAATCTGAAGGATCTCATTGAAACCCTCACGTTTAACCGGCTTCTAAGCCACTCGTCAATGAATGCCCAGTTGGACACAAGAAAAGATATTTATTTGAAAAGAGTAAAAGGGCTTTGTTGTCTGCGGTGTTCTTTGTTCAGTCTCCCTCATTCATTATTCCCATTACTGTTGACAGATTTAAATGGACAGTGAGAGAAGGGAATGTGATGTTAGTGCTGAATTTATGTTTGGTTGTCAGACATTCTGTGCTTCTAGCCTAATAAAGTAAAGGGCTACAAGTAAAGAGTAAAGAGGAAGTGATGACCCAAATATAATGGAGTAAGGCTAATGTATTGATGATTCTGGAGATTGACTACCTTTCAAAATTTCCTTTTCAACTTTTCGGGTTAGAGTGCAGCAGGTACCTGTAGGGAGAGAAACAAGTTACAAAATTCAGCACAGCCAGATGAAAAGTAAAAGGAAGCTGTGAAAGAGACCACATCTACCAAGAAAATGCGATGATCAAACAACTTGTTACAGCTGTTAAACCACAGAGGAAAAGAAGAAATAGTGAATGAGGGCAAAAGAGTGTGAATTAGCAGGAGATTGGAAGCGAAAGGCATGAAAATGTAAACGTTTCAAGACAACAAACATTAGAGGTGCCAAGAGCACAAACATTCGATCCAATAAATCTTCTGATGCAGATAAAAACAGAGAAATTAAATCAGAAAAATAGATGAGAATCAATATAGAAATTACACAAATGGTGTAGCAACAAAGGCCTACCTACGCTGAAACGGGAGCTTTGTAATAATGTTAAAACAACTCTAATAGGGATGTATGAAAAACATGGAAGAGTAGAAAAGGCACGTAAACTATTTTACAAAATGCCACGTTGCACAGATTCTGTTGAACTAATAAAAGAATCATCATTTACAAAGTCTCTCAATGTTTTCTTTTGACCAACATCAAGCAGCCAGTCAAGTATTCTGACAATTGCATCACATGGGGCACAGCCTACTTTCTTCATTCGATCCATCAACAAAAGAGTTTTTTCAAGGTCCTGTCTTCTCCGGAAGGCGCGTAATAAAATATGGTATGTGATAACATCTGGAACCAAATCCTTTGATCTCATCTCATTAAGCATTGAGAAAGCCATATCAATTTCGTTTTCCTTGCAAAAATAATCAATCAATATGTTGTAGATTACGACAGTTGGAGTAATACCAATCACTTTCATGTTTGAAAAAAAATACTTCAAGGCCTTATCTATTTCACCAATTTTACAATGGGCATCAATCAGACAAGCGTAAGTGGTTGCATTAGGAGTCAAGCCTTCATCTGGCATCTTCTTCATGAGTGAAAGTGCTCTAGAAAGATCCCCTGCCTTGCACAGACCATCAATGACAATGTTGTATGTCACTTCATCAGGTTTCACATCCCTTGTTTCCATCTCCTCTAACATCTTTCCTACCATGTTCATGTCTCTTGTTCTACAGAATGCACGTATTAGCGTAGTATATGCTATTACATCAGGAACAAGTCCCCTGTTTTCCATCTCAGAAATAAGCGTAAATGCTTTTCTTTCTCTGTTACCCTGACATAAACCACCAATTAGAATGCTGTAGGTAACAACATCTGGGGAGCAACCTTCCCTTAGCATCTCATTGAACAACTTTTGAGCCTCTTCGACCTCATTTAATTCACATAGACCACGTATCAAAGAATTATAAGTAATTACATTTGGCTGTAAACCCTTTTTGGACATGTCATGGAAACAATCCCAAGCCTTGTCCATCCTACCATCTTTGCACAGTCCATTAATAACTGTACTAAATGTCACTTCATTGGGCAAAGGACCGAACTCCATCATTTGTACAAACAGATTGTAGGCTTTGTCCACTTTTCCAGCCTTGGAAAAGCCATTTATCATGATATTATAAATGTAGCTGCTAAAAAAATGACCATCTTCTACCATTTTAGCTATTAATCCTAGGGCTTCATCTACTCTTTCTACTTTGCAAAGACCATCAATCAGGGTGGCATATGTAACTATATTTGGAGAACAATAACTATATTTCATTCCAGCTACTAACCTCACAGCTTCATCTTCTCTCCCCGCATTGCAGAGACCATTAATTAGTGTATTGCGCACAATAATATTAGGGGAAATGCCAGCTTGTATCATCTCAGCAAATAAAACAAGTGCTTCATCTACTTTACCTCTTTTGCAGATCCTATCAATCAGAGTGCTGTATGTAACAATGTTAGGAAAACAACAAGCATGCCTCATTTTGTGCAAAATCCCAAGTGCTTCCTCAATTTGATCCCATTTACACAAAGCCTTTATGAGGGTGCTATAAGTGATAACATTTGGATTTATTTCCATCTCTTTCATTTCAACAAGAAGGTAGTTGATTCTAAAGAAATCACCAGAGTTTCCAAGCCCATCTAAAAGCGCGTTGAAGGTAACAACATTGAGAGGAAGGCGTTTAGTTATGGCTGAATGTAAAAGTTCCCATGCATTGTTTGTGTTTCCCAATTTACAGAGGGCAGTAATGGACTGAGCGAACGGCACAACATTAAATTTGTGAGGCAATTTCTCCTGTTTGAGTGTGTGTTGAGATGAGGTTTTATATTGTTTTGAAGAATGGGGAGGAGAAGCTACCTGTTTAAAGAGAGGGCGGATCCATTCCCAGTTGTGCATCATCTCATCTTCATGCTCGTTAACGAGCAGTGGGCAGAGCAGAATGAAACCCTAAAAAATTACTCGTCAGTTAACCTTGTTCCGTCAACAAATAAATAAACATAAAAGCAAATATAATCCCACCTCTCAGGATATAAAACTACCCCATCTTTTATAAAATTGGCAAAAGCGCCTAAGATTTAATTGCATCTTGGTGGGCAATGAGTACGTCGAAGAGTGTGGAAGGTTAATAATAATAATAACCTTTGTATCGTGAAGATAAATCCATGTGTCACATTATGTAGGGCGTCCATGAGGTGTACTTGATCCCATTTAGAGTCTACATATTTAAAGCATTCTTAATGACCAATGACTCTATCACTTAATGTATAAATTTTGTGTTACTAGTCTTTTATGTATTTAAACAAAAACTTCAAACTCTCATTTATCCATTTATTAGATTATTAATTGCATAGTAGTCCAATTAACTTAGGTATTTAATCATATTCTCATCATCCATTTGATTTTTTTCAAATAAATATATGAACACTACATTCAAGTATTTATTCTATCAAAATCAATTATCAATTAAATACAATTGTATGTTATTAAATTAATTCCACAATCCAAATTCATATAATAAACTTATTTTGAAATTCACATTGTAATTGATATATTTATTATTTTGAATTCTTTTTATAGTCTCAAATCTCTTTATTTCCTTTTTTTCAATTTTATTCCTTATAAATCCAACATATCGATTACATATTTTCTTATAATATATTAAACTTGATCAAAGATACCTCGATTTTGTAATTATCTCAATTATGACAAAATTTTAGAGATAATTATTCCCTTCTCTTCATATTTGATCACATAATTTAATACCATAGTTCTATATAGACCATGTTTTTATTACTTTCAAAACCTTAAAGTTCCTTTCTTGCTGGCTTAAAGAAAAAATCTCTTTTTAACACTAAATACTTTAATGAAATATATAATAACTACTATTTGCCTATGCAATTGTAGTTCACAACTTTTTAAAGTAAATAAATTATCTCATAATTTTCTTACCTTTTTCTTGAAGGCCACCTTATTATGTGAAAGGAAAGATTAGGGAAAAATTTGGTGGATTATATGTCTAATAGAGGCTAGCAATGAATATATAATGGAGAACATAGTATGTGTGAAATCTATGCAATCTTTAATTGATCAATAAAAAATTTAATAGATAAGATATTTCATTTCTTTTATGTACTAATGCAATTAGCCAATCTTTTCACCATCAATAATGCAGTAAGTTGGACACCAAGATGTTTAATGTGTCTTTTTGATATGAAATAAAATACAAAATACGTTTCCAACAATATTACAACATTCTTCTTGAAGTTCTTCACACTTTGCATGCACAACCAGCGAGGAGGAGTACGAACCAACAAATCAAACAGTTCTAATTGTGTGGCTTCAGTTTTGTGAACTTTGCACCATTGATCTAAAATAATAACTCATCCTTCTCAAATAATAAACACCTTCAAATAGAAAGGAGAAAGTATATACATATGTACATCAATTGAATAACATGGAATTTCATAACTCAATAAACTACCAAACCACGACAAATAGCTATAATATTAATTAATTTAAACAAAGAAACATTTTGTTGGTCATTCGATGAATGTGGTTCGATTTGGTGGTGATGATGTAATTATGGTTGTAAAAATTAGGTGATTGATCGAAATGCATTTAATAAGTTATATTAGATTTAATCAGTAATTTAACTTTAAACATATAAAAAACTTAGCGAATTAGATAGAATTATTTTATTCAAATACAATTGAATTGAATTTCAAGTCTTTGTCACTATCAATTGTAGAATGTGATAAAGTAATTATAAATGATAGCATTTTTTCTTTTTATGCATTAGTTTTTTCCCAAAACCAAAACCAAGTGAATAGTGATGCCCTCCTAAATGGCACAAGGTTAGTCTAAGATCAAACAACACAACACACACAAAGCATTAGTGTTAGTCAATCTAAAACTAAAACATATGAAGGCATTCCAAAAGAGACACTAAAAACATGCTAATGTATCTAACTAAAGAAGTAAAGATAATGAGACATCTCCAACTATCTCTTAGCATGATATTAGCTCCTTCTCCCTTGTTCCTCTCCTCTCCAAGTTCCAAAATAGTGTAGCTCTCAGCAGCTTTTTGCACTATGGATGCTTATGGAGGATTGAGATTTGTAGTATAGCTCCACATATGAAATGAAAAGCTATTTTTATGCTAAAATGATGTATTTTACCAAAAAGACAAGATTTTAATTATTCTATGCTAAATGCTCTCTAAAATGTCTATAGCTTAGATGCATACAAGTTTTCAGGATCTGGATTATGAAGGAATGGGCTCTATTTATAGGAAAAATGGAGCAATGGATGGCCAGGATTGAATGGTTTAATCAAGGGTCAAGCTTGAAAGTTGGGAATCCATGTGCACAAATGGCACCAATGAAATGGTGACAAATGTCAACATAGGGTTGGGTTGAAAGAAGAGGTTGGAGGCATTAAAGGCCTGAGAAGACCTCATGGTTATCTAAAGGCTAAGGGTCAAGCCTAAATTAGGATTACCCACTGGATTAGGAGTTAATCCAAGGATAAACCTTTGTGCAAATGATTAAGAGATAATCATGGTCAAAGCATTGAAGGCTTGATGAGACCCTTGGGTTTGGTAGAGGTTGAGTCAAAACAAATGTTTTAACCATGTGGGAGGGTTGAATTAACCATTAATGGTTATTGGAGACTTTGGGGATTAAGTAGTTGAAAGTTGGAAGCCTTTAATGGTTATCAAAGACTTTGAGGAATTAAGTGGTTGAAGGTTGAAAGCCTTTAATGGTTATCAAAGACTTTGGGGTCTTTGAGAAGTGACTCCATTTTACTTAGGAATGTGACAATATTTAGGGGATGGATTAGGCTAATTAGAAAAGGGGTTAGAAGAATCTAGAAGGGGATTAGATTTTTGCAAGTGGATTTGGTGGGTGAGGGAAAATAGGATTTTATTTAAAATAAAAATTCATTTATTTCAATAAATGTGTGCAAGTTGCATTTGTAGGAAAATGCAAGTGGGGAGGGTTTTTAAAATGATTTAAATAAATGTTAATTTATTTAAAAGAGGAAAAAGGGATTTTAATTAAATAAATTGATTTTATTTATTTAATTGATTGGATTTTGATTTTAATGAATTAATTAAAATAAATTGAATAATTTATTTAATTAATAGAAGAATGTTTGGGGATGAATTAATTAAATATTAATTTAATTAACTGATGGCTAGTGGATTTTTAATCAAATAAATACGAAATATTCATTTAATTAAAATGGACAGATTTGTGTGACTACAAATAGTATGGGTGATGGCTAAAGATAATTTCAAGTAAAATATGTAGTCAAGATGAATATATATTTTGAGATATGAATTCAAGATGAAAATAGGTAAGTATTCATAAGTTACATATAAATGTCATTTCTCAATAATTGGAAAACCACAATTAACTAAAGTATTTTTAATAGTCTATATGAAATATGGTATTATGGGTGTTGTAAATGTAGTTAATTCTTTGATATTGTTTTGACTATTTTTAAAAATGTTGATTGTTGTTTTCAATTGTGTATTTAAGTGTGTTACATGTTAATTGTTATAAATTTATGGAGTAGTATTTGAATCAAATAGATAGGTTGTCTTAAGATAACTTAAAAAATATTTGACATTTACAATATGGATTCATAAACAAACTTCTTAAATTATTGCAATATGTAGATATATTTAAAAAAAATCAAATATATAAAATTATTTGAAACAATAGCACAAATATCAAATGTGTCAAGTTGAATTTTGCAACACCTAATATGACATTGCATCATTATTGACAATGCGGTTATGTCCTAAACAAAAATCTCCATCAAAAGTTATACATTAAACTCCATTTGTATATTTGTACCATTTGTATATGTGTACATTCATCAAACACTTTACTAAAGAAATTTGCGAATTTAAATAATTTATTAAAATATTTATATTTTTCCTTCTCATATCCCTTTGATTTCAAAAGTGAATACTGAAGGCCAAAAAAATTACTTAAAATTTTTTAAATTGTCAAGAAAAAAAAATTAAAAATCTTCAAAATATGGAGGGCGTAGCTTGGCGCAGGAGACAGTGCTATGGTTGGAAAGTATGTACCAAATGGACTTGTTAAATTCTGGGAATTAGCATGTAGGTATGGAGGAGACTGTAGGAAAAGATGCAGAGGCTACATGTAAGAGACACAAATGTAACGTGTCAAAAAAATATACTTCTCAAGCCCACATGTTTGTTCATTGCTTTGCCATTTTGGCTAATTTCATTTTGTCCTTGGCTAAGTTTCAGATCATTGCCCATCTTTCCTTTATCATGTTTGAAAATAGATTTTGTTCTATGACTATCTAGGGTTTCACCCACGATGAGCTCAAATATCAGCCATGGGTTTATCTCAATGTTTCATAGGTCCGCACAGAGGGCTAATAACAGGTTGCAGCGGCCATGGCACTGAGGCAGAGGGGGATTTCAACTCTTTCTTGACTTGGGCGGATGCAAAACAATCTTTACTTTTTTCTTATTCCCTTTTTTTTGGGTCCATATTTATTTAGTTATTTATTTTATTTGATATGTCTGAGACTCACATTAGGCCAAACAGAGGACTGCAACTTTCTTCAAGACAATGCTACTATTTCCCAAAACTTCCTAACCGCTGTAGATTTTTAAATCTAGTGTCACAACCCTCCTTTATCACTTTTTGATTTGATGCAATTCTATTATGTTTTTTTTGGTTAAGCTATTAAAAATGATTGAATAAATGTTATAAAAGAATAAAAATAATTATAAACACACACGCACACACACACACTTGGAGAGTATAATTCAAAGGCATTATTTTTATTTTATTTATTTTCTCACTCCCAATTATGGCACATGTTGTAGGAAGAATTAGAAGCTTCTAGAGGAATCTCCACCACCTTGCATGTAACTCCCCCACTAAGTTTTTAATCAATTTGCATGAGTCCAATATTGGAAAAGAACCTATTTTTTAATTAATTTCTCTAGATAGTGGAATTGAGGGATTTTTTCTATATAATGTATTCGAGTTTTCAAAAATGGGAGATGGTTATTCTTTGAAGAAATTCTTTTCTCAAATAATTGTTTTGGTAGTCACATTTCATTTTGGAGGATAGTTAAGGTTGTTTTGGAGAAATTTTTCCAAGCTTGAAAGGATCAAGGGAGGCTCATTGAAGAATTCATAGGGGATTCTACATCAAGTTGCAAATATCCAGGTTCTTTTAATTTAGTTTATTTTATTTTATTGAATCATGCATCTTATTCTTGCTGAGAATTAGATTAGTAAAAATCTTGTTTCAATTCCTTGCTGAGAATTAGATTAGTAAAAATCTTGTTTCAATTCCTTGCTGAGAATTAGATTAGATCAATCTTGTTTTAATTCCTTGCTGTGAATTAGATTAATTTAATAAAATCTTGTTTAGATACATGTTGTGAATTAGATTTGATGAATAAAATCTTGTATCAATTCCTTGTTGTGAATTAGATTAGTTTAATAAAATCTTGTTTTAGATACAGACTGTGAATGAGATTTGATGAATAAAATCTTGTTCATATTCTTGCTGTGAAGGAATCAATTTCTCCTGTATGAGTAAGTTAACTTCTTTGTGAACAGGAAACGTCTGATAACAAAATATAAATCTCAGTGTATTCGTTATTCTCTGTGGAAGCGAAATATAAGTCTGACTCTGTGAATATTAGTTCTTGAAAATCTTTCTTTGGGAGCTTTGTTTATCAAGTATAATCATCTACTGTTCTTTTTTCATTGTTGTTATCTGTACCTTGCTAAAACAATCTATTCCATTAAATTCTTATTCTCACTCTTTTTTTATATACTCATCTCTCTTATGCTAGAAAGAACAAAAAAAAATATACATAAACCATATATATATATATATGATGCCCTCCTAAATGACACAAGGTTAGTCAATGATAAAATAACACAAAAGACATGAATCCGTTAGTGTTAGTCAATCAAAAACTAATCTAAAAAGGCAGACCAAGAGAGACACTAAAAACATGCTAATATATCTAACTAAAGAAACAAAGATAATGAGACATCTCCAACTGCCTCTTAGCATGGCCTTAGCTCCTTCTCCCTTGTTCCTCTCCTCTCCAAGTTCCAAAATAATGTAGCTCTCAGCAGCTTTTTGCACTATGGATGCTTATGGAGAATTGAGATTTAGTATTGTGCTCCAAATGAAACATAAAAAACTAAAATACTAGATGATATTAAGATGATTGATTTTAGCCCAAATGACAAGATTTTAGTTATGCTATGCTAAATGCTCTCTTAAAATGCCTATAGGTTAAATGCATACAAGTTTTCAGGATCTAGATTATGAAGGGATGAGCTCTATTTATAGGAAAAATGGAGCAATGGATGGTTGAGATTGAGCAATCTCAACAAGGGTCAGGATTGAATGATTTCAAATCCATGTGAAGGCTTTCAACCCAATCTCAGGATGACAAGTGTCAATGTGAGATAGGTTGAGAGGGGAGGGAATAAGCATTAAATGTTTGGCATGACTTTGGGAGTTAAAGTCAAAGTTGGTTGAATGAATAAACTCTTTATTCAAAGAATAAAGCTTTTATCCAATGGATAAACTCTTGTGCAAATGTGAAATGGATGAATATGGTCAAAACAATAAATGTTTAGGGGGACAAGTTTGAAATAACCATAAATGGTTATGTAAGAGCCATAAATGGTCATGTAAGAGCCATTAGTGGTCTTGGAAGACTTTGGGGATTAATTTATTGAACACACAAAGCATTAAATGCTTTTCAAAGACTTTGGAATCTTTGAGAAGTGACTACATTTTGCTTAGGAATGTGACAATAATTAGGGGATGGATTAGGCTAATTAGGAAGGGGTTAGAAGAATCTAGAAGGGGATTAGATTTTGCAAGTGGATTTGGTGGGTGAGAGAAAATAGGATTTTATTAAAATAAAAATTCATTTATTTCAATAAATGTGTGCAAGTTGCATTTGTAGGAAAATGCAAGTGGGGGGGGATAAATGATTTAAATAAATGTTTTATTTAATTTATTTAAAAGAGGAAAAGGGGGATTTAATTAAATAAATTGATTTTATTTATTTAATTGAATGGAATTTGATTTAATGAATTAATTAAAATAAATCAAGAATAATTTATTTAATTAATAGAAGAATGTTTGGGGATGAATTAATTAAATATTAATTTAATTAACTGATGGCTAGTGGATTTTTAATCAAATAAATAGCAAATATTTATTTAATTAAGCTGGACAGATTTGTGTGACTACAATATATATATATATATATATATATATATATATATATATATATATATATATATATATATATATATATATATATATATATATATATATATATAATAAAAAAATGTTTAATGTCCCTGCATTTACATCGGTCAATGTAGGGGGGGCGGTTTAATAAACCGTCGGGAGTACCCGCAAAGGGAGTGGAGGGGACCACGGCAGTCCCCTCACCCCTACGAACCTGTACCCGCAGGTCTGCAGTGGTGATGGGACCCGTGGGTCCCACTCCCACTTGGCTTTAAAAGCCACTACCAAAAGCATTCAAAAAACATGGGAACTCAAACTTTTGTAGTTTTTTTGTGTGTTTAATAAAAATTTAATTTAGGAAAAATTTCAATTTAGTAAATTTATAATTATAAATTAAATTATATTAAATTTAATATTTAGAATTTTATTTTTCAAACTATTAAGATTTATTGAATCACTTAGTTGACAATTTAGATTCATTAAAGCAATTAATTCACATTAATATGAATTGAATCAAATGTCTAAGCGAGCTGCTATTTTTGGGACTAGCGACTTTATAAGTGATTATTCTCATGGTAGAAACCAACACATTGCTCAACCTTGCATGTAACTTACACTATCCTTGCTTCATTAAATTGCAATTATTGATGTCAAGTTACATCTTCTTCATCTTCATATAAGTTACATGTTTAATTATTAATATGCAAGTTTCATAATTGTCATCATTACGCAAGTTATATTCCAATTTTGAATATTAATAATCTAGTTATGATTTGCATGATGTTTTTCATAGCTTCTTAGTTAAGAAAACTAAATAAAGGAAGTCGAAAAACCAAAACCTAGTAGCGTTCGGTATATACGATGCCTCTGGGTCACACTTACGGGTAATGTCATCGTGGTGAACTACTGCACTTAATGCCTAATAAAGCTGCATCAACGACGTCTATGTCATCGTCCCTATAAATCGTCGGGGAGTAATAAGGGACACTTGGAAGTTAAAATCCAAGGGGCGGGTAATCCCCCTTGGATCGATAATTTAATAAGATAATTCTAAAATGATCTTTCATCCATTGAGTTAAACCATAGTAAACTCCTATAGGGATGATGAGTGAAATGCTCTTATGAAATTGTTTTAATCTCGAAGAATTGTTGTCGATTGACAATTGGTCAAGGGTGATGCTTATGATAAGAATTAGGATCTAGTTGTTTTAGGCCACAAGCAATAGGCCATCTTGAGCCTTTGCTTAAGCGCTACCACCGTGGGTAGCAACTGCAGAGAAACTGTCTGGGACATTGACCTTAGAAAGGGTTGCGTACCCACTAATCAGTTTACATCAAACCATAGAGTAGAAAATAGAACTACATACTTTACACCTTGATCCCGTGCCGAAACAGGTATGTAGGCAGTCTTGGGACGGAGTTGTCCCTAGTACTCAGGAGTTCGTGGGTGGGGTCTAGACTTGGTATAGAAGGATTGAATAGAATCCTAATTTGAAAGATAAGTATAATAAAAAGGAAAAAGTAATTCAATGCATACTCGGAAGGAATCCCATATCGATTCGCTTGACTTCTCGAGGCTTTAAGCCAAATTCCGAGGCGGAATTCAAGCTTGTATAATGTTATTTATTTACTCCTAAGGATGGCGACCTCGGTGTACTTCTATTAGAAGAGTGTAGTACTTAGTGAGTGGCTTAGAACCCGAATGGTCCCAATGAGTCTAAGTCTCTGGCCAGAGCACCTCCTATCCCGATTGGATAGATGCCTACCTTGTATGGGTAGATGCCTAACCCGTATTGGATAGATGAAATCTTATGTCCCGTATGGACCGATGCCTGACCCGTATGGTTAGATGCTCATCCTGGATGGATGAATGCCTAATCCAAATGGATGGATGCCCAGAGTATGCAATTGAATCAAACACAATGATTAAATTAAGCAAAAAAAAAAAAAAAAAAAGAATGATCAATTTTGTTGGGTTAATAATGGTGGGTCTTTACATCTAGAGACTTATAGAAAATGGGTATTACTGGCATTCTCTTCTTTCGTAAATATTTCTCGTTTTGGATGTATATGCCCTGTTCCAAAGCTTTCATTTTGGCACATATCCTAACAAATAATTCGGCTTTACACCTGCCAATTTGATTCTCTTGAAAGTTTGTAAAGCCTTCTCAACAAATTCTTTGTTCACATATCCTACAATCTCTTGAAAGTTTCTAAAGCCTTCTCAACAAATTCATTGTTTACTTATCCTGCAGTCATTACATTGCATGAGATGACATCTCTTTGAGGCATTTTGTCAAACAGTCCACATGCCTTGTTGGTGCTTCCACATTTTGCTTACATGTCTACCAGAGCATTTCGAAGCAGACAAAAATCCACCTTCCATATTGCTTTGATGGATATAGATACCCTATTCCAAAGTTCCCATTTTATCGGGAGTAGGGAGGATGCTAGCAAATGTCGTGGAATCTGACTTCACACCTACTAATTGCATTTGCTTGGTTCAACAAGTCCATTTTGTGCAATTCCTATGATCATTGCAAGCCTTGAGGCCACATTTCGGGGATACCGGTGTGCCCTGTCTGCTTCCACATATTGCATACATGTGTACCAGAGCAATTGCAAATGCCACATTTGACAAAATCCCTCTATCATTCATGCTTTGATGGATGTCCATACCTTGTTTCAAAGCTACCATTTTGGCACGAACAAGGAGGATGCTAGCAAAGGTTGTGGAAATGTATGTACATATATACCTGCATACATAGGTTTGATCAAATTTTGCAAATGTTTAAGCTTTCTTGTGTCTGAAAATTATGGCATATGTAATGTTTGTTGCCTGATTCATTCATCTATGGCATGTTTTGCACTTCATATTAATGTGGGTTGGTTGGTTTAATGGAGTACCAGAATCCGTAGTTCAGGGCAAATACTACAGCCCTTCAAGGCCACATTCTAATCGTCGATGCTAAATGCAGTGTGTCGTTGGGCGCATGAAAGGAATGCGCTCAGCCATATTACCCATCAAATCGCAATGTGTGGAGCTAGAAAGTCATCCAATGGTCCAAACAGCTGCAATCGTCTTACATCCGTACTCAGGCGATATTGACCATCGATTACAAAAGTCAACCTGTTCACTTCAAATAAGGATCGCCTTCAACGAAATGAACTACTTGCCGGGAGATGACATAGGCAATGACATAGGTAATAATGGCACATTCAATGCATGTGATCCTGCAAAAGCATTTGGACGAATTAAAATTATAAAAAATGAATAGCGACGATTGATGCAATGGTCTTGCAACACCTCTAAGTAACTCTTCACCGTTGATTTGAAACTAGAGGTTGTTCACCTCAAATAAGGGAATGTCTTCGACGTATTAAATAATGATCAGTAATGTTTTTAATGTCTTAAGAATTTGATATTAATATAAATTTTTGGATAAGTTAATATAAAAATAGTATTAAGAAGACAAAAATTTAAAATATTCATAAGTATTAATTTAGAATTATTTTGTTTAATTTTGAGTAATTTTTATATAAAAGATGTTCTATAATAATAAGGGGTGGTGTGTAACATCTTGAATGTGTTAACCAAAATATTATATTCTATATTAAAAGTCATCTTTATTTATACATTAAAGTATTAATATTTAATAATAAAAATAATTATATTAAATATACAAATTAAAAAATAATAAAAATAAAAATAAAAATAATATATATTATATTAAAAGTAAAAGAAAAAATTAAGGTTTGTCATGAATTGAATGATAATAATTAAATGTATGAATTAAAGAATTTATGTACATAAGTTTTTGGAAAAAATTGTGTATATTTTTATGAATCAACATCATGTCATATTATTGTATGTCCCACACAATCTAGGACGCAGTAGGCATGAGCTTTCCATAGTTAATGTAGTTATGTGCTTGAGTTTCAGAATATATATATATATATATATATATATATATATATATATATATATATATATATATATATATATATATATATATATATATATATATATATATATATATATATATATATATATATGAATCAACATCATGCCATATTATTGCATGTTCCACACAACCTAGGACATAGTAGGCATGAGTTCTCCATAGTCCATGTAGTTATGTGCATGAGTTTTTGAAAAAATTGTGTATATTTTTGCAAATCAGCATTTCAAATTGCACTAGCAATCCATCATCAAGAAGAGGACCAATAAAGATATGGATTGCAAACAAAGACTAAAAAAAGGGCAGGTGAGGGTGAATTTGGAACATGAGGAACATGCATGAGGTTGAAGGCAAAGGATAAAAGAGAAAATAAAAAGAACACATACTATTTCTTCTTCTTTTTTCTCTTTTATCATTTCCCTTCCACCTCATGCATGTTCCTTGTGTTTCGTATCCATCTTCACCTGCCTTCTGAATGAACCTCCCTCTCATACAATGATCTATAATATAGTGCCTCCTACACTGACCTAGTGATCTCCACCATGGTTGCCTCAATAGATCCATGTGTTATATACCCCTTGCCTACTTATGGTTGTCTTCACCCTTCATTTCCCAACTACCTCTGTGTCTTTCTATCTCTAGATCGTATCTCTTAGTTGTCCTTTATAATACTTAAGTTTGTAGCTCATCTATATCCACATATAGCTCATCTCTTTCGGTGGTCCACTAAGTCAGTTATACCTATAGACTATCTTACTCATCTTGAGCATGGTCTTTGTCTCCAATAGCCTCATCTATCTCTCTTCGAGCCTTCTTTCGCTCTGGTAGTAGTATATCTAGCTATATCTACATGTCATCATCCCTACCATCTCCAACACTGCCCTTCTCACCAACATCCATAGCAACAACCTAGCCTACATCTATGGCTACAACCTCCTCGTAGCCTACACCCTCATTTAATCCTATTATCTTCTCTCCTTATGCATCCCCATCATCTCCTCCACCATCATCCTCAGGAACTACCTCCTACTCCACCCTCTACTATTATCTCTAGCATGTACCTATTGCTCCACATGGTTGTTAATTCCCAACACCTCCTAGACCAACTAGTCTAGTACCTACATATTTTCATCACATCATGCATCATAATTTGTTGTGCTCCCTACATGTTTCATATTTTCATGTAGGTCACATGGTACTATTGTCAATGAATTGAAAAATTTTTATTGGATGTGTTTGGAGATGTCATAGATCCCTATCTATAATCTCTTTGAGTTTAGGAAACATACCTCTCAAATAATTTATCCCTAGGCTTGTCCAAATTATCAACGTACATTCTCCAACATGTACCTCTCTATGATGTGAACATTTTTTTCAATCAAGTACCTAAAATATCATTAGTAGGATAGTTGATCATCACCATTTTCTCATACCTCACCTTCCCTAGATGACTTCCATATCATGGTGCTTAGGTCATCCAGTTGTCGTCTCCAATATATCATGTCTCCTACTTGTCTCTATGTGACTACCCCAAGATACATGTAGACATAGGGGAAGCCCACACCTTGAACCTTGTCAATAACAAGTTAATTAACTATTATGTGCTCCCAAGCCCATATGTGTAGCAATGTCAACCCATAAGGTAGGCTTTCTCCATACCTGTCCTCCACCTAAAACTTGTTATGAGATAAATGAGCTAATATGCATGGTCCCCATGCATAAGTCACTCCCTCCTTGGAGACATGAGTAGCATCCATATACTCTACTTTGATAGGGGATAAAACAATTACAAACTACCTCTTACTCATCCAACTCATTGCACCACCAAACAAAGTGACTACCTCTTACTCATTCAACTCATTGCACCACCAAACAAAGTAAGCACATAGTAATTAGTGGACCTCTAACTATCTAAATCATCAACCCAATATACGTCAACAAAATCTTATATGTATAATATATTATTCATAATTTTAGTATTAAGATAAATAAAAAAATAATCAAAAGTATAACAAAAATATCTTAACACACTATTCACATAATTTAAATACTCTTTATGAGGGTTAGACATAAATCCACTCAATATTCTCAATGCTTGGGCAATATCTAATCTAATGCAAACCATTTCATATATGAAACTTCATATTGTATTAGCATACGACATGTTAAACAATCCTTTAAATCATCTTCATAATTGGGACAAATATATAATGTAATCTTAGTGCCAACTAGTGAATAAATTTTAATTAGCTTATAGTCCTACATATTAAATATATACAAAATGATATTTATGTTTTTACTTTGTGACAACTAAAGATTTATTCTCAAGATCTCTCATAATTTATATTCCCAATATGTATCTAGTGGGCCCCCAAATCCTTCATCTCAAATGCACCTAAAGTTGAGCTCTCAACTCACTAATCATACCTTTGGTATTACCAAAAACCAACATTTCATCCACATACAAGGCAACAATTAGCATATATTTATCAAGACATCTAATATAAACATAGTAATCCAAACCCAATTTCAACATAAAAGAATCAAATTTTTGATACCATATATAGGGTGATTGTTTGAAACCATAAAGTGATATTTTTAATTTGCATACCTTTATATCCCTTTTACCTCAAATGTGGTTTGGTTGTTGCATATAAATCTCCTCTTCTAGATCTCCATGTGAAAATTGTTGGAGTTATTTGTTCAACCGCACAAGCCCATGAATCACCTACAAGCATAAAACCTATATCACAAATAGAGATCAAGCAAGATAAATTTTCTCAACAATCTAAGAATTATATTGATGCATAAAAGTTTATGATTAAAATGAATGAAGAATGAATTTGTATAGAAAGGATAAATGAAACCTTAGACTAAACCCTAGAGGAATATTAAATTAGTTGTTTTCACATTGCACGATCATAATGAATGAGACGACATAAGCTATTATTAGCCTAATCTAATAAAGTAATATAAAGGACTTAATCATAGAATTAATTAGATATTGTCCTAATTACTCCAAGACCCCCCTTAAGATTTATTCATGGATAATCCATACAACTAATTATAAATTCAAAATGAAAGTATGAATGGATGGGTCTCTATATCAAGACCTAATTAGGTACCCATGTAAAAACCAATTCAATCTCACACAACCTAAGTAAAGGAGGAAATCCCTATGGGAGAAACCCCTACCCAAAAGAGATAAATAAATGAAAAGGTTCAGTGTCCTAAATTGTAACCCCTTATAATTTTACACTTCTTTTTGTGTCATTTCCTTAGTGTGTCTCCTCTTGGCTCTTTTCCAATCCTATTTCTAGCTTCGTACTACAAAATTTATGTCATATGAAATATGGTGATCTGGGTCTTTGTCCTAAACTTGAGTGCAATTAAGCCTAAGTGCACCCAAGCCACCCTTGTTTCACCCCTATTTGGGTGCACAAGGGCACCTGGTGTCCTTGTCCTCCCAAACGGGGCCCATTTTTAAATATGTCGATGTACGAATTCTTGCCAATCGATTCTCAATCCTAATATTTTAATATGAGAATTGGAGGTTGGCCTAATTTTTTAAATACCTTGGGAACCCTATGTAAGAGCATCTTTCCTGATTCATGATCATCAATCCACATCGTGATCATACCACATCAAGCATACATTTCATCCCACCATATCCTTCAAATATTCTTTAGACTTGAGCATTATGGGGCAACAAGTTGCAACAATCTTCATGCAAGTGTGTTTTCATGATTGATTATCTTTATGTCTTGTCATGCCACATTGTTTCATCAACATTTGTGGGTCATATTCAAACAAAATTGCATCGTCATCAACATTAGAAAGCTAAAGGGATAATATGGTTGATCCCACATTTTACTTAGACTCTTTTCTTTCATTTATTTCACTAAGGGTTAATTCCAAACTAGGGGTTTGACCTAGCAAAACCCCTATCAACCCAACACCTTTTTTTCCCTCTTGCATGTGTTGGTGGCAGATAGAGAGAAAATATAGATCTAAAAGAGAAAAGTGAGATGCATAGAACCAGATTTGTAAGAAGCAAAAAGTATGGGTCAAGATCACCTAGCATCAGTGACTGACATTTTTTTGATGAAACTTTAGGGAGATACTCAGAGTGACATCCTAGTTCCAATTTTTTTTCTAATATCCACATTTGACACTTTTAGGTCAAGGTTGACTAGGATTGTTGAGCTACATTTTCAAGCCTAGATTTCAATAAGAAGTTCCTCTTTGCTTCCCATTTCTAGATCTGCACTTGATGTATGCATATTTGTTCTAAAACTCTTTGTTCATGTTGACCATTGCTCCTTTTTACACCATTAATCACAATTCATCTCCTTTCCATTATCAATTCAATTTCAACTCAAATAAGGAGAGTGAAGACAATCACCAATTTGTGCTCAAGCCTTTCCCATAGGTTCGAGGTTGAGCCTATTGAATCTCATTCTCCTTAATATAATATGGTAGAGAATGGGTTATGTTCCTAGTTCATATAGTTAGAATACTGAATTCCATTTTCACACCATCACATTTTGATGAACTCGGTGCTTCTATCGTTTTGCATATTTTTTATCATGTGTTTTCAAATTTAATTTCACTATGGAGTTTACAAAACTTGATTGGTTTGTTATTTCACATGTGATTGCATTAATTATCAGTTACATTTACCAAAATCATATGTCGGATAATAGCCTTTTTCAGTTCATGTTGATTGCATTCATTCATACCACTTTAATGTCTTGTGTTATAAGGGTTTCAAAGATTTTCCTACATATAATTCATTTCTTAAAGATTTTATACATGTTTCATGTTGTTATATGATGACACTTTAAAAGAAACTCATGGAATATTTCGATTTAATTAAAGATTTATTGGATGTTTCAAGTGGAACATTTGATAATCTTCCTAGAGATGATGTTGAAATGAATCATACTCGTACCTCTCCCAGAGTATCTTTTCTTCATGAGGAAAGAGTTAATACTCCTATTAATGATATGTCTAATGGAAATATAATAGTGAAGAGTAATAATGAAATATCTTCTCACAAAGGTTCTTTGGTGCAAGAGGGACAAGATAAGCATCTTAATCTTAGTACATTTATCACTCAAGATCCTCCTCATTCTCTAAGAGTTCATCTTAGCCATCAATATATTTTGAGACAAGATGATGTTATGCAATCTATTCATGGTACATCTCCTAACATAACATTGAATAAGATGAAGCTTTGGATGATGACATTACTTTCTACCAACTTAACAAAGTGGACATGAGTGATGATAGAAATAAGAATCTCCCTACAAAGATCCTTCCTCTTCATCTATTCATCATGTTAAGCCTTTAAAGTACACTTATACAACAAAGTTCAGTGAGATCAATAATGAAAGGCCTTCCCCTTCACAATTGCAAACACATTATGAGGTGGTTTCTAACATGATTTCTAAACAAGGTTATAGTGGGCAAGGTCTTGGAAAGATGGAACAAGGAATCAAAATCTCTATAGAATCTCCTTCACAATGCACTAGAGAAGGTGTGCTGATTTCCCAACTTTCTCATCACTGCAAAAGAATATTTTCTTCAACCTTCTTTAGAGAAAACTTGATTACATTTTCTTTAGAAAATCAAAGAAAGAAATTTAAATAAAATCAAGATAATCCTTCTTTTTGCACATATCATCAAATCCGTTGTCATTCAACTGATGAATGTCATGAGTTAGAATGTAAAATTCAGCAACTTATTGATATTGTTAATTTTCAAGTAACAGAATAATTCCCAAGGCCCTATTATGTTGCTCCTCACTATGTGACATTAGCAGCTTACCTTTTGGGGGCTCTTTCTCATTCATGATGATACAATTTCATGTGAAATCATACTTGGCTAGCAACTTAATAGCCTTGGTATTCTTGTCTCCATGCTTGGGGGCAAGAATAGTTTTCAAACTTCTCTCTTTCTTTTCTAAGAATTAATTTTTCTTTTGTGGACTTGTGTGTTTTAAAAGGACATACTTCTTTCATAGAATTGGTTGTCCTCAATGGGATTTTAACCTTGTTTGGAGGTGTGAATCCTTGATTAGGACCTCTTCCTTTCTTGAAAGTGTTTTTTATTATAAATGATTTCTCCTTGGTGTTGAAATTTTGCAACCCTTCATTAAGAATCCTCTTTCCTAGCAATAGGGAAGGTGTGTATTCTTTCTCTCCTTCCCCTCCCCCTTGGTTCAAGATGTTAATTTTATCAAAGATATCCTCTTGGAGGTAGATATCTTTGGACAAATATCTCTTCCTCCTTTCATCATGCACCCCTCAAAAGAGTCCATTTACACTTGCTGCAAGATATCTTTTTTTGCAACTATTTCTTCCTTGCCTAGAAGAATTGTGTTCTCTTTCTAGCTCAAAATGTATCTACTTTATTGTTTAAATGATATCTCCTTGGTGGTGAAGGTATATATCCTTGTTGTTGTTTTTTCCTTTCTAACTTAGGATATCAACATAGGGCTATGTTGGCATCTTCAAGGGGGAATATGTGTGGCCTCCCTAATCCTTGTTCAACTTTTGGATTTCCTTACATACATCAAACTTTGTTTGGATTATCCTTGTTCCACTTTGTGGATTTCCTCCAAACAATGGGCTCACTTGGTTATCCTTGTTCAATTTGTGAACTCTTCTCTTGGTGTCACTGCAACACCCATTTTGCAGTACAAACAACATGTTTTGTTTGGTTATCCTTATTCAATGTGTGGCCCCTTGTCTTAGTGTCACTACAACACCCATTTTGCAGTAGATTTCCTTGTGAACAAAAAGTTTTGTTTGGTAATATTTTTTTTAGGATGAGTCAACTAGCATAACACACCATGCTATATCTTTTCACGCTCCTTGTATTTTTCACACGGATCACACAACATAACACAACTTGTTATCCATTGGAATCCATTCTTTCATAGATCACCTAGCATAACATAACTTGCTATCCTATGGAATTCATGTTCTGTTCTTCAATAGATCACCCAACATAACACAACTTGCTAGCCTATTGAATCCATGTTCCTTTCTTGCATGGATCACCTATAGTAACACAACTTGCTAGCCTAGAGAATTCATGTTTCCTTTGTCTCTCTCTCCCATGAACCCATAACATAACACACCTTGTTAGTTGTTGGATCATGGATTCTTGTCTCATTAGGTGATGTATGCTCTTGCTATTTCCATAAGACCACTTGTGCACTTGCAATAGCATTCCAAGAATGATATTAGTGGTTGAGACATTTTGACTATTGAAGTCTTTTCAACTAGTTGACTTGGAGCCTTTATTTTTAGTAGTAACTCCTTTTGTGTGTCTTTTTGTTTGCCATTTTCCCCTTTTGTTTGGATCCTTTTGCTTAGTTTGATATACTTGTATGTGATTGTGTGAGTTAAGATCTTAATCTTGAGGGACTTGTTCCCTTGAATTTACATACATCTTATCTCTTTGTAATTTTGCTCTCTCTCTCTCTCTCTCTCTCTCTCTCTCTCTCTCTCTCTCTCTCTCTCTCTCTCTCTCTCTCTCTCTCTCTCTCTCTCTCTCTCTCTCTCTCTCTCTCTCTCTCTCTCTCTCTCTCTCTCTCTCTCTCTCTCTCTCTCTCCCTTGAGTATAAGAATAAGTTCATACTCTTGCTAAAGTGGGGGCTAAATGTAGTGTCATAAATTGTAACCCTTACAATTTCACACTCTTTTCATTCCCTTTCCCTAGTGTGTCTCCTCTTAGCTCTTTTCCAAACCTATTTATAGCTTTTCACTCCAAAACTAATGTTAGATGAATATATGGTGATCTGTGTATCTGTCTCGGGCCTAAGTTCACCTAAACCACTCTTGTCTCACCCCTTTTTGGGTGGACAAAGGTCATAGGTGCCCTTATCCACCCAAATTGGGCATATTTTTTAATATGTTGGTGTACAAGTTCCCACTAGTTGATTCTCAATCCTAATATTTTAATGACTTTTGGAGGTTGTCCTAGATTGTGAAATACCTTGGGACCCCTATATAAGAACATATTTCCTATTTCATAATCATCAATCCACATCATGGTAATACCACATCAAATCCCACCATATCCTTCAAATATGAGCATTATGGAGAAGCAAGTTGCAAAAATCTTCATGCAAGTGTGTTTTCATGATTGATCCTCTTTATGTCTTGTCATGTCATGTTGATGCATCAATACATTCATGCAAAAATCTTCATGCTAGTTTAATTTCATGATCGATGCTCTTTATCTCTTGTCATGTCATAATTGTGGGTTATATTCAAAGAGTATTGTATCATCATCAATATCAGGAACCTTGAGGTATAATATTGCAAATCCAATTACTTTAGAAGCTTTCCTTTCATTTATTTTACTAAGGATTAATTCTAAAATTGGGGCTTGACCTAGAAGAACCCCTATCAACCCAACACCTTTTTCTCCTCTTGTGTGTAGGTGACATTCTAGAGAAAGCGAATATATATCCAAAAAGAGCAGACTAAGATGCACATAACCAAATTTTGAAGAATCAAAACTTCTTGGTGGTCAAGATCGTCTAGCATTAGTGACTAACATTTTTCTTATGAAACTTTAGGAAGATACTCAAAGAGACATCCCAAATCTAGAACTATTTTTAATATTAGTATCTGACACTTTTGGGTCAAGGTTGCCTAGCATCATTAACCTGCATTTTTTAGCTCATATTTCAGCCACAACTTCCTTTCTACTTCCTATTTCTAAATTTGTACTTGATGTCTACAAATCTATTCTAACACTCTCTGTTCTTTCTGGTCATTGCTCATTTTTGTACCATTAATCCTAATTCATAACCATTCAATTATCAATTCAATTTCAACTCAAACAAGGAGAGTAAAGAAAATCACCAATTTGTGCTCAACCCTTTGGCATAACTTTGAGGTTGAGCCTATTGAATCTTATTCTCCTTGAAGTAATATTGTTGAGAATGAGTTTTGTTCATATAACTTGACTAGTGAACCCCATTTTCACACGTTCACAAAAGGTACATGTGACTAAGCATGAAGGAGTCCATATGTCTCCTAAGTACTGAATCAATCACATAAGTATGATCAATATCCTCCCCGTCATAGGAGAAAGGAAGAGACAATGTATTCCCCCATAATGAAGAAGCTCTAATGCCAAAGTTGAATGCTCGAAGATGAATTATAATGACAATCCAAGATCAACAAACTACAATGCTCCTCTTTGAAAGAAATAGATCCAACGATCAAGGTACAAGCAACTCTATGGAAGGAGATGGAAGGAATAGTCTCATGGTGTGTAAAATGGACATCTAATCAACTATCCACATGTCTAAATCAAGATGTGCCAAATGAAATGAAGCTAGATCAAATAGTTGTGAAGATCCCTGATGAAAAACCTAAGAAGGCAATAGTGAAGATGAGATGATAGGAATGATATATTTACCATCAACTGGGAATAAATTATCCTGTCACGTCTCCATTGTCTAGAGTGTGTGATGTAACAAATAACCCTGCAATATCTAACAAGTACTCATCCCATAATCTTGAAACTAGAAGGGAATAATGATTGTGTTGAACTAAACTATTCTCTAAATAAGGAAAAGATGCTCAAGGAGGTGACTCAACACAAGTTTTAGGAACCAAAGTGGATGATTGAAGCACACAAGCTCAAGTGACGAAACCTCTCCTCAAATATTTGATCCTCTTGATGCGTGAGAGTGAGGACAAGTTAATAGGACTGCAAAATGTGAGAACTCATATAATCAAGAGATGTTATCAACACTACCAACTACAACAAACTCTTTACTATGTAAATCCCTGATGAGCATTGAATCAGGGGCAAACGCTATTGTCTTGCTTGTCTCACTGTGAGTAATCCATATATGGATTGTAGGCTGGAGGATAATGAAGGGACATAAAGAATATCATTGAATGTGTCATCAACAATATCAATAGACCCACTCCCAATAACACTCATGTAAGTGTTATTGGCCATCAAAATGTGTGGAAAAGTATGATTCTTGAAAGAAGAGAATATACCGATGGATGATGCCATATGATGAGAGGCTCCTGAATCAAGAAGTCACTTGCTGGATTGAAGATGTGTCAATACAAATAGTGTGTGTTCCTTTATCTTGTCTTTGCCACATGCCATAAAAGAGGACCCAGAATGTGCAGACCATGAAGTGGAAAAAGAAGATGAACTAGTTGAAGGTGGCTCAACATTATGCTTCTAAAGAAGTTGTTATAGCCCATCAATATTATATGCATAATACTAATGTTCATCATATCCTAACTTAGTGCAATATGCACACTTCAGTTTATCCTTCTTAGATTAAGACCTCTTAGAAGTGGAAGAAGAATAAAAAGAACCATGTGATTGTGTGTCCTTGGGATGCTCATATGACTTGGAATCTGTATGTTTTGATTTCTTGCCTTTGACATTATGAGCTTATGATCTCTTGTGCCCTAGAATGCAAGAAGGGTCTATGATTTGGTAGACTACAATCTACCCATCTAAACTAACTTTTCTTGCTCTCAAGAAAGGGATGAAGAAAAATAATCAAGTGAAGGCATGGTGAACTATTGACTAAGTGCATCTCTAGCGGCATAAAGGTAGAAATAATATTGAATAATCAAGACAAAGTTTAGCCAGGATGGAAATAATCAACCGAACATCCTACTTCTAATTACCGGGTTGCTACAACTACAAGCTAAGAGACTTGAGTTTGGTGAAAATTTCTTGAAGGCTATCAAAATATTTAGGATTCAATCTAATAAGATAATTATCTAATTGAAATCCCCTCAATGCATCTTGCTTCCTAAACAAGGACTCATATGTAGTCCTAATCTGATTGGGAGTGGTGCAGGAGTCAACATGAAAGAGAAGATCTAGAGAGATAGACATGCATAATGTCCCAAAAGCCTCATCACACCTATTAAACCACTTTGTCTTCTCAACAAAACCTATAGGATCAACATTTGTACCCATGGTCACCCTGTGTAACCCCTATTTCTTCAGACTAATCTCCATTTCATGTTTTCAACTACAATAGCTGAATCAAGTGAGGGGAGTAACATGATATGGATCCATGAAAAATGAATAAGAAAATTATATAAATGGACTAATATAGTACTATAGACCCTCTCAATGCCAAAAAAAATCACTTGGGTCTTAAAACAATCACTTAATTTGTATGTTTTCCAAGAAAGGAGCCCAAAAAATAAAATTTGATATCTGATAGAAGTAATAGATACTTGGTAAAAATTCTAGAAAAATAGGCCTAATGTCTATATAGATAATTGAACTAGCTTTTCAATGCCACAAGAATCACAAAAAATAGAGTCCTAATGTGAAAGTTATGGTCCTCCAAGTGCAAACAACTAGATTTGACTTTAGAGGCCTATAGAAACTACTAGACAAAAAACATGAAAAAATTACCTTCACTAATAGATCAAGCTTCGAATGACCTTTCCAACGATATCTTGTTCGCAAAAAAAGGAATGTGAAAATTATGCCTAATTTAGAAAAACTTGTCTAATTTGTCCTAGAAATGCAACAAGGGGCTGAAACATAAGGGGTCAGGGGACTTTTTAGTACTATTCTACTCTCTTTTCTGAAAACTTTCCTTCGGCTGAGGATGAGGAGAATATGATCCTTTCTTTTACTCCCTCTTTAGTTAACAATATGATGAATGAGTCCCTCATGCAACCAATTTCTTTGTCTGAATTAGAAGAGGTTGTTTTTGGGATGCGAAAGGGTAAAGCCCCAAGTCCGGATGGGTTTCCTATTTAATTTTTTCAGGAATCTTGGGATATTATTAATTTGGATTTTCTAGAAGTGTTCCATGAATCTTATGGTAGTAAACAAATGATTCAGGGCTTGAATTTTACTTTCCTTGTTCTTATTCCTAAAATGGAAGGTGCTAACCAAATGGATTATTTTAGGCCCATTTCTCTGTGTAATGTGGTCTATAGAATTATTACAAAATTGATTGCTAAGAGGCTCAAGGTTTGGATTTCAACTTTGATCTTGGATGAGAAAGGGGGTTTTGTGGCAGGGAGACAAATTTTAGATGGGTTTTTGATTGCTTCTAAAGTCATTTACTCTTTGGCAGTGTCTAAGGAAAAGTCTATGTTTATCAAACTAGATATGGTCAAAGCTTATCATAGAGTTACATGGCACTTCTTGGAAAAACATCTCTTTGCATTTGGTTTCAGTTAGGAGTAGGTCAGGTGGAAGATAAACTATGTTACTTCATCTTCCTTCTTTTTTATTATCAATGGTGAGCTCTCTAAGTTATTTGGAGCTTCCAAAGGTCTTCGTCAAGGGAACCCTCTTTCTCCGTATTTGTTTATTCTTATGGTAGGGAGTCTGGAAAAATTTATTAAGTCTCGGGTTTCTCATGGCTTGATTCATGGTTGGACGTGGGGTCATGGGTTGCCTAGGCTTTCTCATCTTTAGTTTGTGGATGATATTGCTCTTATGGGGGTTGCATGTCTTCGGAAAGCTGAATCTTTTAAATAGACTTTAGATATTTATTTGGTTGCTTCAGGTCAGAAATTCAATGAGCATAAATCTTCTATCTATTTTTTCAGTACTCTCAAGGCTATTCAAAGAAGGATTGCCAATATTTTGAGCTTTCAGATTGGCTCTCTTCTCTCGGTCTACCTAGGTATCCCTCTTTCTTTTGGTAGGCTACCTAGACTATATTGGAAAGAATTGTTGGATAAGATACATCGCAAGGTTAATCACTAGACTCATAGATGGTTGTCCACTACTGCTAGGATGACTCTTCTTTAATCTGTGATTTAGGCTCTTCCTATCTACAAGTGCTTTGTTTTGATGGCCTCTGTGTATTTTCTTACACAATTTGATGCTCTTTCTCGCCAATTCTTGTGGAGTGGTAACTTGATTTTTTGCAAATGGAGCCTTGTTAAGTGGGATTCAGTGTGTAAGCCAAAGATGGAGGGGGGTCTTGGTCTGTGTTTTGCTACTCTGAATGGGCAAGCTCTGGTTGCCAAACTATACTAGCATTGGTGTACTTGTCAAAACCAGTTTTGGGCCTGTATTCTTACACATAAGTATCTTAAAGGAGTTAACTTTTTGGATGTTCCCTAATATGCTTTGGAAGGAAGGGGATCTTTGATTTGGCATACTCTGAAAAATTGGGGCTCATCTAATTAAGAGAGGTTTATTCTGGATATGTAATAAGGGCTTTGAAGCTCTCTTTTGGTTGGATTCTTGGGAAGGTAATCCTCCTATCCTTTCTATGTATCCGCACCTCCAACCTCTTTGTGATATTTTTTCTACTGCGGGTTAGGATAAAGCTAAGCACTACAAGGTTGTTCAAAATTTAGGGGTGGTTGTTGGTTATGTTTGGGAGGACCCCCATGAATGGCCACCAAGGGGATCAGGGGAGGCTCATAAGATGCTTGCTCAGATCCTTGCTTTGCGGGAGTGTAATTTTGTGGCAGGTTGTGTTATTCTTGCCTAGGGCAGTCACTCTTTTGGTAAGTATTCTAATCTTTTGGGAGGGGAGGAGGTTTCTTCGTGGAAACATGTGTGGAGTAAATTCTCTTGGCCTAAATGCAACTTTTTTATGTGGCTGGTTGTTCAAAATCGTTGTCTTACATGGGGTAATCTATGCAAACGTGGTTTCCAAGGTCCCTCTATGTGTACTCTTTGTTGTAATAGTGAGGAATGTGTTTCTCGTCCCTTTTTTCAGTGCTCCTTCTCCAAAGAAATTTAGCACCTCTAGTGGGGACTTTGGAATCAGGTCTGTTGGCATGTTTCTTCCTTGGCTAAATTTTGGGCCCGCTTGGGTTATTAGTTCCTCTTTTATTATTCGGCACATTTGGCTGGAAAGGAATCATAGGATTTTTCATGGTGTTAGGATGGTTGTTCAACATTTGTGGTGGAGAATTATTCATTCTCTTCGGGAGACTGTATTGGCTAAGTGTGACTTTGATGGGGGTATAGATCCTGGGAATGTTGATATTTATAATCAGTTCATTTTTTCTCTTCAGGGGGGTGCTCCTTCTTCTAGGGGCAGTATACTGTGCAAATCATGAGAAATAGACGTCGCCATCCTCTACAAAGAGTTAATAGGATTGGTCATTGGTACCCTCCTCCTCAAAGGGTCTTGAAACTTAACACTGATGGTTCTTCTCCTGGGAACCCTAGCCATGTAGGTATTGGTGGGGTTGGTTGTGATTACACTATAGATATTCAATTTATTTTCTCAATTTATTAGGGTTTCCATACCAATAATCTCATGGAGGCTCTTGCCATTTTGCATGCGGTGGAGCGTAGTTGTGTTATTCGCTGGAGTCGGATTATTTGTGAGTATGATTCTCAGGTGGTGGTAACTTTGTTGAATGAGAGTTGGTTAGATGAGGTTAGTTGTCATTTAGCTGTTGTGATTAGGCAGATTCTTTGCTTGTGCAACTCCTTGGAATCTGTTACTTTTTGTCATATTCCTAGGGAGTGGAATGGAGTTGCTGATTGTTTGGCCAAATGGGATTCTAATCATAAGCAAGGCTGGAATAAAGTGGATAAGGGGAAATTATCTTCAAAATTGTCTCATTTGTTGGATACTTTAGTAGATATTGACAAAGTTGTGTATTTTTTTCTCTATTGGGTGTGTGGCCCTTCTTGCTTTGTATCTATTTCTTTGATTGAATAAATTTTTACCCCTCTTTTAGTTAAAAAATCATAATGAATGAGATAAAATAAGCTATTATTAGCCTAATCTAATAAAAGAAAAAAGCACCGAAGTTTAGATTGAGTGAATAAAGTAATAAACCTGACCTTATTATAAAATTAATTAGATAATGTCCTAATTACTCCAACAACAATGTAGTATTAACATTTATTTGCTCCATTTTAAAATCAATAGTAGTAAATATGGATAAAAGAAATATAAGGTAATTTTGCAACATGAGAAAATTTCACCAAAATCAACTCCCACTCTCTAGAGTAATCATTGGCCACCAATCTACTAGCCTTCTACTTCTCCAATTATTTTTTCACTTCAAATTTATTCTTATAGAACTACTTACATCCTTGAATAGTCTTCCTACCTTTGAAAAAATGAACAAGATCCTAGGTGTCACAAAGGTCTAAAGCTATCATCTCCTCTTATATGGCCTCTTGTCAATATTTATTACTATTTACAAAAATAGCTTTTTTGTGGGATCTAGGTTGATTGTTGTTGAGACATGGACCAGCTAGGACTTGAACCTAGGACCTTCCATACGCTGTTGGAGTGCTCTACCATTGAGCTACTGGCCCCTCTTGGACCGGTCCATCATCGGTCCGGGTGTGGTTTATTTCCAACACCAACACCCCCCCTTAAGCCACACCTCTCGTGTGCTTGGGGCTCCTAGCCTGGACCTAGCTCTGATACCATGTTAAAGCTGATCAGATTTATTTATATAGGTAATTTTAAATTTTATTTGAGCTTTGATCACAATATGATATCAATGGATGATATATGATATTCGATCAGTCTGAATATACCTTTTCTCTATCAAAGAATAAATACGATCTACTACTGAATGAATTCAAACTTGCCACAAATGAATCCCGTCTGCAAAGTATGGTTATCGATCTGAGATAGTTGATCGACCTTGTTGTGTGTTTCTTTTCTCACTGCATATATGTGAATTGATTGAATAAGTTATCAATCTGTATGTTGTCTCTTTAATGGTCGATCTGCTTGATGTATTATCTTCCTATGTGTATCAACTGTGATTCTGACCGATTGCTAGCGATTCCTTCATGTCGTATTCTTTGCCTCTTAAACGACATGTTATATACTTGTCACAGTGACCCACAAAGGATTCACGACTCCTTTTGGGATCGACGTGATCCCACAAGGAGTCGTGACTCCTATGTGGAGTCACGTTAGTTATAAATGATGCTTAACAATCTCGTCAACACTAACCCGATACTAAGGAATCGTTAAATACAAGCAATTAATTTAACGGTAAGATAAACAATCGATATTATAATATTAACCATGAGATTAACCACTCATTAATTAACATAGATTATCTATGCGTGATTGGAATAGAAGGAGTAGATCTACAAAGCAAATATCTAAGGTCAAATAAATATGCAACCGACCGAAGCTATCTACTTTCAACACTCCCTCTTAGCAAGGGAGGATGTTCTTCTATTCTACAACACTCTGTTAGGATCACAATATATTCATCTATTAAAGAAAGATATCACCTCACTGTGATATCAGAAGATATGGCATTTTCACGAATATCATGTCTCATGGTATCCACCATGATCTTGTAATGTAATATCCACCATTATGGCATGTCCATGGATATCACATCTCATGATATCAACCTTAATGGCAAATTTAAGGATATTGATTCATGGCATGTCCACTGATATTACGTCACAGAATATCCACCATGAACATCTCTGTTAGTAACATCATATAGCATGGCATATCCACGAATATCATTTCTTATGACATCCACCATGAACATATATTACTTATAGATGACAACTATCATGACATGTCCATGGATATCACGTCTCATGATATCCATCATGATGGTAAGGTCAATATTGTTAGATCGTCATCTTATAATAAAGATTAGAAATACAAGTGTCCATCATTGAGTGATCATCACCTCCAGATAATGTTCACAAGGGCTCAACAAACACTAAACCAATGTAGTCATGGAGTCACACACATGACACTTAATCATGAACCATATCATATTAATAAAATGTTATTAATAAGAGTTTACACTTTAAACATCTTAAAGGAATACATTAGTATTATGAAACCAAATCAATGTAGCTTAGACTCAATCTCAGCTAAAGCTAAATTTTCTACCATACCAAGCTTACCTCAAAAGTATGCAAACTTTATTCTAGAGAGAGGCTTGGTGAGGGTATTTGTAGTTTGTTCATCTGTACTAATATATCTCAATTGAATAACATACCTTTCCGCTTGATCTCCGCATGCCTTGACCTTTCATGAAATGCAAGGTTCGAGTCTGCATCACTCTTGGTGTATTCCAAGCTCACCAAGTCTCCATCTATTCAGGAACCTCATGACCTAGGAGTCAGTGTAAAGGCTTTCCAACCTATATATATAAGGCTTCATCTCATGAAGCATAGTCTTCTGATTGATCACTAGAGAAATTAACTTGACATAGTCCACTCCCTCTGAATCAATATGATCAAGATCCTCAGATATCAATCAAAGCATATTCTCTTAACTACTCCCTCTGTCACGGAAGCATCCCCTACTCACATGGTCCCAATCATGGAAGATATCTTGCTTCAGGAGACATTCATCATCTAGTATGATCTTCATATAGTTGGAAGTTCTAGATCCACAACCACCATGGATCTACTATCATAAGATTGAGCTCTAGGTAGGAATATGACCATCCTAAGATTTAGAACAAAGTCTCCTTGCAGTATGCTCCCTCTCACTAGGAAAGACTTCTTGTCTCATCTTGCTTCGTAACCATAGATGTTATCATCACCTGCACAAATGCATATATGGCTTTCACAAGTGAATTGCACTTCTCAAGGTAAATATTTGTTTTGGAAATGTAAAATCTCAGAATCTCCACTAAAGTCCTCTGCATATTCTTCTTGTATTTCAATCTCTTCATCACAAATAGAACTTCAAAACTCTATAACCTGAAAAGCAACAGGTTGTGATTCTAAAGATGTCATGTATGTAAGGGACAAGTTTCTCATAGTAAATTGAAGAAATTAAAAAAAAACAAGATATCCAAATGCATCTTGTCGTAAGCGGACATCTACTGACAATGTTGTTTCACAAATAACATGCATAATGTAATTGCATGAATTAATAACTACATATGAAATTCATGAACATTAGTCAACCATAAAACTTATCTCTTTCAAATTAGAATATGAATCCATCTACATCCTTTTGTGGAAGAGTCTCACCAACATCCGCAATGGAAGCTTGAGGCATAGTCCTGGTTGGACATTGCATTGCATAGTGCCCATATTTGTCACATCTAAAACATTGGATTTATGAAATATCCTTCCTTCTTTTGAAAGTAGGAGCACCATTGGATTCCTCATCTTTCTTCCTTTTGAAATATCATTTCTTACCTTTCATCTTTGAAGAGTGTGAGGCAAGAAAATGAATATCTTCATTTGTGGAGCTTTGGCCAATGCCTCTTATCGCCAATCTAGACTCTTCTTGAATGCAATCTGTTTTTAGACGACCAAACTTAGGAAGTTTAGATCGTGAACTTATCCCTTGCATGAATGATTCCCAAGAAGAAGGGAGACCATTGAGGGCTAACATGGTTAACTCTTTACTTTCAATTGTGTGACCAATGGTGGAGAGTTGATCTCTTAGTTCGGTTATCCTCATGAAGTATGCGGTGATCGTTTTGCCCTTGATCATTTTAACATGGTGGAGTTGTTACTTTAATGCGAGAGATCTACTAGTGTTATTTATCTCGTACATACTTTCTAATGATTTGAACATATCATAGGTTGTTTCCAATTTTGAGATAATTGGTACAATGTGGTGTTTTACTGCATCCACTAACTTTTTCATGGCTTTATTATTCTTTTTCATTCATTGAGGCTTCTCACATTCATCATCTGGTTTAGGTACAACTTTCTTTACGAATTCATCTAATTCATTATCTCTTAAGGCAATCATAATCCTAAACTTCCAAGATACAAAGTTGGAAGCTCCTTCAAGGTGATCCTCGAATCTAACACCATTCACCATTGTGACTTACAGAAGAGAATGAGAAATCGAGGCTATATGAAGATTACTAAGTCTTGGGCCATGAGAAATTGAGGGCATATGAAGATTAGTAACACCATTCATCAAATTCAAGCTTGAGGCTTTGTCGATGTCACTTCACCATGTCGATGATGTCAAAGACGTTGTTATCAATATGAGATCATAGCATGAAATGGAGTTGTTGATGTCTGTTATCATATTGTTGGTGTTGGAAATAAGCCACACCCGGACCGACGATGGACTGGTCCAAGAGGGGCCAATAGCTCAGTGGTAGAGCACTCCAACAACGTATGGAAGGTCCTAGGTTCGAGTCCTAGCTGGTCCATGTCTCAACATGGTATCAGAGCCAGGTTCAGGCTAGGAGCCCCAAGCACACGAGAGGTGTGGCTTAAGGGGGGGTGTTGGTGTTGGAAATAAGCCACACCCGGACCAACGATGGACTGGTCCAAGAGGGGCGAGTAGCTCAGTGGTAGAGCACTCCAACATCGTATGGAAGGTTCGAGTCCTAGTTGGTTCATGTCTCAACATGCTATCAGAGCCAGGTTCAGGCTAGGAGCCCCAAGCACACGAGAGGTGTGGCTTAAGGGGGGGTGTTGGTGTTGGAAATAAGCCACACCCAGACCGACAATGGACTGATCTAAGAGGGGCCAATAGCTCAGTGGTAGAGCACTCCAACAGCGTATGGAAGGTCCTAGGTTCAAGTCCTCGCTGGTCCATCTCTCAACAATTGGCAATACTTAAATAAAGTACAAAACAAAAATATGGTAGGCTATACCTATCAACTATAGTGTGGATCTCCTGAAGAATGGAGTAAGGGATTCTATTACAAGTGCGGTTGTCATTGCACCAAAAGATTGACCTATCAATGCACGATACAACCATTAGACTTATAGAATCCACAGGAGGTGGTTAAGCCATGTCACAAACCCGAGCGCTGCACTGCACTGCACAACACAAGGAGACCAAGGGCGCACACCTTGCAATAGTCCCCCCCCCCAGCGCAAGCAAGTGGTTTGAACCTATGACCAAGCTCTAATACCACTTATTACAAGTGTTGTTGTCATTGCACCAAAAGATCGACCTATTAATGCACGATACAACCACTAGACTTATAGAATCCACATGAGGCAGTTAAGCCATGTCACAAACCCAAGCATTGCGCTACACAACACAAGGAGACCAAGGGCACACACCTTGCAACAGATTCTTCATCTTGTTCTTTTCCATGTTCAACCTCTTCAATGACTTTAGATTCATTGCACTCAAAACTCTCATTTGAGTCCTCTCCTTCCTCTTCCTCTGGTCTAGTATTTTGTTTTTTATTTGTGCATCTTCTTTCTTAATTTCAAAATGCATTATCTTTTTCCCTTATTAATGTTTTGGCTATTCAAGATTAGAAATGTCTCTAAGTTCCCTAAGAATCACCTCTCTATAATAGGCAACTTTCTTTGTAAAAGGATTTCAAATCTTATAATCTTTAACATTCTCACCACATGCAACGGACAAACTTAGAACACTTTATTCTTTTTACAAGGAATTTTATATCTACCTTTAGACTTGTCTTTTAACGCCATATTATTCTCGTTTAGATGCACCTCTTTCTTTGATCTTCTCTAATATGAACAACATCCATTGAGTTATTTGTAGCTTTCTTTCTCATTTTGGTGCCAAGAAAGTTGCAACAAGAGCATCGAACTTGGGATCTTCAAGATTAGCATTTATAGCAAAAATTAGATTATACCATTACTCGGATTAGACAAAAAAACATAATCCATTTGTCTTTATCAATATTAACATAAAAAAAAGGCTAATTAACTCAAAATCATATTAAAAGAATTCAAATGCTTGGTAACCAAATCACCTTCCTTCATTTTCAAAGAAAACGATTCTCTTTTTAAATATTTTTTATTTACCAAACTCTTGGCTTGGTAGATATCACCCAAATGTTTCCATAGAGAATATGTAGTAATTTTTTCAACTACATTTAAGATAACTAAATTTGCAAGACAAAGTCGTATTATCCCTATGTTTTCTTATCCGTTGTATTCCACTCATCTTGGTTTGATTTGTTGAATTTATTTTCCTTTGTTGCAACCAACCATTTATCCCTCACTTCAAGGAGATTATCCATTTTCAACTTTCATAGCTCATTAGTGGTTCTATTGAACTTCTTAAGATGTAGATGCACCCATGGCTTGTACAAGAAATAAATTAGCAAGATAAATTCAACCAAAACTCTCACTACAAAACAAAAAATCTTCACACTTGCACTTAAGAAGCAAAGTTTGCTAGGCTCTGATACCAAATGTTAGAAATGGAGGTAAATCATTATAATATGGAAATATGATAATTATCTATAAATCTAATTTTTAACATTAGAAAGTTTAATGAAAACATAATAAAGTAAAATCAACAACAATGAAAAGTCAACGACACATAGGTGACACTATTTATGTGGAGAAACCCTTTTGGGGAAAAACAACTCAACACAAGAAAGAGGACAAGTTCATTATTAATTCTCAAAGAAGACATACGTCAACACACTAACACTCTAAACTTTCACAACACCTATGTATAATGCATAAAAATACTATCATGCCTCCAAATTATAGGAAAATGGGAGAGAAAAACCGCAACAAATGGTTTTCCAAAACAATGTACCATCAAACCATTGGTAAAATGCAAAAAATCCTACCTCCAAAATGAAGAAGCTCCTTTGGAAGAATAGTAAATGAAACTCACAATGAGCCATGAATAGAAAAAATAATCTCTATGCTAATAATCGACAAAATATTTGACTTGTAACTCCTCCATAATAGCTCATATCCAAAGGTGGGCATCCAAAATCATCCCCTAACTCATATGGGATGCATCAATAGCATCCAAGATGCTCCAGTACTCAATTCTCGCATCCAAGCTGACCTATTTGCTTAACATAAATTTGTAACGTTCATGTCAACTCCACCTTCTCCAAGAATGCAATTACAAGTAATATCAAGGTTCTGAGAATCATTATAAAAGTATTACTCCAATTACACCTTATTTGTCTAACACTTTCCAAGAGTGTTGGAGACATATGAACATACATAGGATTGTAAGATAAATGACACTTTAATCTTAACAAGGGATATTGAGAAAGAGAACTCTAAAATCCTAACAAGGAAAGGGATGAGAGTGAAGAACAAAGAAAAGACATATTAGGATGAAAAAGTTTGATATTCTAACAAGTTCATCTTACAACCCTTTGATTATATACTTTTAATGTGTATCTATTTCCTATCACTTCTTATATTTATTTGATTATCACAAAACATTCTCATTGACATTAGTCTAAAATCCTAATAAGGAAAGGGATGAGAGCGAAGAATTAAACAAGACATATTACGATGAAAAAATTTGATATTCTGACAAATTCATCTTACAACCCTTTGATTATATACTTTTAAATGTGTATATATTTCCTATCACTTGTTATACTTATTTGATTATCACAAAACATTATCATTAACCTTGAATTACACATTGATATGCTTTACACGATGTTATCTTTTTCGCTTACCTACTATTACTTGCATCCTTTGCATGCAACCAATTAAAAGGGGTGTTTATAATCATTTAAATTCCTTGATATTTATGATTGCCGAAAGCTTTTTGTAGAGTCGGAATTCTTTTCCACCTAGTTGAAGGCCTTATTGAGCATTCTTCTTATAGGACATAGAACTAAGACAAACATCTTAGATAGTTTGATTACATTTTGATATGCTTTACACAATGTCACCTTTTTCCCTTACCTCCTATTCCTTGCATCCTGTGCACGCAACCAATTAAGAGGGGTGTTTATCATCATTTAAATTCCTTCATGTTTATGACTGCAGAAAACTTTTTGTAGAGTCAGAATTCCTTTCCACATAGTTCAAGCCCTTATTGAGCATTATTCCTATTGTACGTGCAACTAAGACAAACATGTTAGGTAATTTTAAGGAGAGTGTGGTGCTCTCTATAGAACATTCCTTAATATCCAAGCCTGATGAATCTCTGCTCTACGGTCTCCCTAACTCTTGGTCGTGGTTTTTGAGAGCGGGTCTTTTGTGTTAGTGTTTTCGCTTACCATCACAAATAGAACACGCATAAAAACATAATGTTTTATGGATTCTTGCCATAACCCAAAAATGTCACACAGTTGCTCTACTTGTATTGTTTGCCACGTTAAACCACACAATCAGACTTTGCCATGGTATTTTATACTCACGGAGCTTCTATGAATTCAAGAATATTTGAAACCACATAGGGCACAGTGTTCATCCTTGGTTGTCTATATTTTCAATAACTAGAGAACAAAAGAAAATCTATCAGCACAAAGTAACACGTAGGAAAAATTGTAGAACATCTTATGTTACAATTCCAGCAATGCATAGTGAGGTATATTTGGTTATGAAAACTCAGAAAATAAGTATGCTTGCCAGCATGATGTTTACATAACTGGTTAGGGCTGTTTGTCCACCTTTTGATACAAAATTGGAAATATCACTATACAATGTCATTTGCATTTACACAATAATGTGCTAAGGAAAAGTGAAAAAATACACTCTAGACATTGAACTTCCTCTATTTGTTCTTAAGAGTACATATTTTTAGTGTGTATAATTTTGAACTTCCTCTGAACAAAACAGAGTAGAGACGGTGAAATGTACCATCAGTTTATATTGCATCTCACAAATTGATGGGAGAAAAAACTTAGTATTTTTATTTTACAATTTTTTCTGTAACTTCATTTGCTTCTGTAGCACACTATGGTGGCAGGTAAGGTAGATTCAAAGGGCACTGGCAAGCAAGAAGTCGATTTCACATATGAGACCCACTTTATGTAACAACTTCACATGGAGATTGTTCTTCCATCTACCTTAGTATTTCTTTGAACCAAGTCACAGAGTTCACCAAATTTCGGCCATGAAGTTCGAAATCCGGCACACATTTTTTTTTAATAGCTTCAATCTAGAATTTTCCCTTTAGAATAGTAGGGGAAATCGTTGAAATTTGGCTTTAAAAGAAAACATATTTTCATGAGGGCATTTGATAGATTTATTCATAAATAATGCCCATTGTCAATCAAAACACAATAACAGTCGCAGTTGACAGCTAAGCAGTGGTAGCACAAATTCTAGAAGAGGTTGCAGTTCGACCAGAAGACATTTAAATTTAATATTAACAAATAATAAATTAAAATTTAATAATTTAAAACATTTATTTTGAATTTTAAATTATTAACATATAGAATTTAACAAATTTAAATATTTAAGACAAACACATTGCTTTCCCAACCAGAAAAAATAGATCAGCAAAATCTTAAAATCGGAAATACTAAACACCTAGTGCAATAGATGTGTGGCTTTTCCAATTTGGTAATTCATTGAAATCAAGCATCTGTTCTCATTGCAAATCAAATTAATTCAGGTCTATTGTGTTAATACACCTTCATATCACAAGATGAATCAACTTTGATATGTGAATTTAAACATTTCAAATGTTGAATCATCCATGCACATTTCGCATGGTGATCTGAATAGCATAAAAAAGTATGGTATGGATTTTTTCAATATGGATACACGAGGTACAATCAATTAATGATAGACATAGCATTCATTCCATATAATCGCTAGCCGTTGCTCCTCTCTTGGATGCTATGTGCAGGTGGTGCCCTGTAATATGCAGGAACTGTATTCGGAAAGAACATCTGTCTGACCCCTTCTGCCTTAATAATTGGAAAAATTATATTGGAGGCACCCTGTCAAAACCAACCAGGAACAAAAGTGCGATAATTAAACAATTGAAACAAACACGAAACAAAATATCAGAACATGTGTTCTGCAATTTTAAAAGTAATTGTGGTTGAAAATAAATCGGCATACTTCAACAAAGATCAGTTGCAACTGCATTTATTAATAGGTTTTCTTTTCAAATATATTTTCGAGCACAAATTGTATGTGAGAATTTGACCTGCTATCAATGTGACTCCAACAAGAATGCATCCACGAAAAATGTGATTGAAATACCAATTAGCGAATAGATACCATGGCTGAGATATTTGCAATGTCCATTCATTTGAAAAAAATTAGATATCCTCTTTACTGAGACTTTTCAAATGAAGAAAGGAAGCCAAAGTTTCACGTGTAGGAAACTTGCATTGCATAAAAAATATCTGACAGGAAAGCTTTGTATTTCTCTAAGATTGAATTTGATCTAAGAACCCTCCAGCAGTGGCCTTGTTGAAGGATGAATAAATAGGTAAACCACGAACCTCAAAAAGTTTTAAATTTCAAAATTTGTGTATTCAGGTGTGAGGTGGGTGTCTCTGCACGAGCAAACATGCTCAAATTTTAACTTCTGAAATGAAGAGGAACAATTAAAACTTATACTATGCCCTACATATGAGCAGGCAATGACAAGTGCCAGTAATAAAGTTGTACTCCAAAAGAATTATTCAGTACATCTGTGTCTTCTTTCCGTATGCTTCCAAATATTGACTGTTCTCAAGCACTCACCTGTGGCTGCATAGGCATAAAATCACACTACACCAACAATCAAAATCGGTAACCTTTACACGTAGTAACCAAGAGACTCGTACCCTGACTCTTAGTACTCACCTGCTGTACAGGAACCGTCTCAGAGACCTATATGGAGATGTCTCCAAATAGGAGACTTTGCATCTTCTAAAAATCGATAAGCATCACTTGAAAATGAGAAAACTTCCAATAGAGATTTCTCAGATTTATCACATAAATTAGATTGAATTTTCTAAGTGCTGATATGTGGTTGACCAAAGTTAAAAGAACTAAGCAAATGCACTATTGCACTTGTAATTTTCTATATTTTTCATAACAACTTTACGAGTTTTTCTGGGGTAGAAAATTTTCTTATTAAATCCAAGAAGAAAGAATACGAAGGAAAACAATAGTAAGGCTTAAGCTGTGTACATGCATTGAAGTTTTTATCAATTGATTGAAAATATACTCATTTCCAAACTTCCCCATCCTATGTTTTTTAATTAATAGTATTCCCCACTCCTAGTTTCTTTGTCATCTCTAGGTATTATGGTTTTTAATATTTTTTTCTGTAATGATGATGATTATCAGATATCAATATAGTTAATCTATTTCAGTACCTTCAAAATGTTAGTCTTATTTTTAATTGAGAATTTTAGTTTTTAACATGGCCTATATATATACCATCTGCAAGTACCCATTTCCAATCTTTAAAAGTGGCATACTATTACCCACCCTCATCTCCGTACCAGTATCAGCCAGTATCAGTACAGTAGCAGTAGCCGTCTCCTGATAACTATTATGCCTTAAGGCTTAAAGGCATAATTTGTATTGTCAAGAAATGAATTTTCCTTCACATGCATTTCCTTGAATTATTGTGGGAAAAGCAGTGACCACTAAGACCATCAGATGTATTCTCCTTATCCATTCACAAGCTTCTCAAGGCATTATCCATGAATCGGTAACAAGGAACTTCCTTGCATGACTCAAAAGTTGTAAATTCATATCAGATTCTCTACTTTCTTTGACCCAAGTCATTATCTGGTCACCTGTCTGGACATTTCAAATGATATAGTTTTGTCCTCCCAGATCAACAGACATGGGTTCATATATTGAGATCGCTTGAGAATGCACAATTATCTGAGTTGACATAACAATCAGCAGCACTAAGGTCTTTACCAAGAGGTGAAAACAGGGCCAACAGTCATGTTAGATGCCGAAAGAGTAGAGATGCATATAACTCTGCTTTATAGCCTGAAATTAAACGTGATTTAAGTTGGTCTCATATTTAGTAGATTCCTGAAGTTTCAATGTAATTCTGGACCTAAATTTGGTGCGTGTGTGTGTGTGTGTAAGCTAATGCAAAATTCAGCAGTTGAAAAATGACTAAGATCCTGTGCCCAGGCGGGAAGCTCTTAAAAAAGGAAGCCTCGACAAGGGATATTTGGAAGAAAATAGGAAAGGAAACAGGTTGCAAAGCAACAAAAAAGGCCAAGCAACCAATTGATGGAGAAAAAGAAAAGGTAGGTTCCAAAACAATTATCAGACGATGAGGGAAAAAATCGGGAGTTGTGTATTTGTGATACTGCAGCAAATAACAGGGAGTTGCAAATTTTCAAAAACCAAGGAGAAAGAATGGAACAAGCTGAAAAGGGCACATGCTACCATCTGTGAGGGTTCAGAGGGAAGGACAAGAATGTGGAGAGATGCCAGCTTCTCTGCAACATCATTTAGAGGTTAACGATCAGGTGGGAAAAGGTAAAGCAAGTTGCCTTCTTTCCCTTTTTAAAAATTTTCAAGGCTGGAAATGATTCAACTGGCCTTCTGCTGCAATCTGCCCTAAGGGCCTCAGATGCTCTTGTTTTAGAGATCCTGGGTTTCAGTTTTGCTTGGCCTCTAGTGCTAATGCATTCCCACTAGGGCATGATAGGGCTCAGAAAAAGCAAAACTCACGTTTTGAGGATTGGCCTAAGGTTTTCACTGTCAACAAATAAAGAGTTTTTGCTGTTTTGGCAGTGGAGGATGATTCAGAGATTTAGGGTCCAAGTAATATTGCAGTGATTGGCTCTTGCCTAGAGAAATGGCTTACATCTCTACATGCTCAAAACTGGGTCCAATTGTCTTGGTGCTTAGATGTGAAAATCTTTATTTTTCCCAAAGGTTTTTTTGGGTGCTTAAGTTTCACACCAAAAAAGAACAGCTTCAAATTTTGGCCACCTTTTCTTGGAAGATCGTAGATCACCAGGTGACTTTTTATCTCATGGAAATCTTGGTTTATCAGTTTGACTGGTTAATCTGCCTTCAGCTGTTTGAATTAGACCATACAACACCATTAGAGTTTCAGGGAAGCCCTGTTTGGAGAAGAATGAAGAATGTATGGGGAAGGTTGTGGAGATCCCAAACTGTTTTATCTGAAAAAGAACCAGATTCTTCTTCAGGCAGCCATTTTTGGCATATTCTATTTGAGGTGGCTATCTCAATTTATTTATTTTTTTGTTTTTTCTGTTTCTTTTCTTTTCTTTAACATTTTCTTTCTTTTTGCTATAATATTTAAATAAATCTAAATTCGTTTGCAAGATTGTTGGTCCTGAATCCCCTTGGTATCATGACATCTACACCTACTTGTATGACCAAACATTAACCCCAAACCTCTCATGCAACCAACAAAAATCCTTCATCAAATGCACCTCACGTTACACTCTCCTTGGAGATACGCTATGCCAGTGAGCTATGATGATTCCTTATTGTGATGTTTAAACATGGCGGATGCTAATCTCACAAAACAAGAGGTAAATGATGGTATATGTGGAACACATGCTAGTAGAATGATATTGGCAAAGAAGCTTCTCGAGAACAGGTATTATTGGCCTACAATGGAACATGATGCATATCAATATGTTAAACAATGCCTTGCATGTTAACAACATGGAGATCTCATTCACGCACCTTCGCAAGAATTACAACCCATCACCACCCCTTGGCCCTTTTCTCAATGGGATCTTGACTTAGTCGACAACATTCATCCCCCTTCATCCAATGGCCATAAAATCATTATCGTTGCCATTGAGTATCTTACAAAGTGGATTGAAGCTATTCCCCTCACTTTTATCAACGTACCCCAAATATCCAAATTTATCCTCTATCATATCATTTGCCTTTATGGCATTCCATCTGCCATCATTACAAATAATGGAAAACACTTCAAAAACCATAAAGTTTGCATCCTTTGCAAACATTTCCACATCCAACATTGTTGGTCCACTCCTACTGTCCTCAAGGTAACAAACATATCCTTCCCCATAATCCTTCAGAAAGTTGTCAATGATACTAGTCATGACTAGCACCTCCACCTTAATGCCACTTTGAACATATCATACTAACATCCACACACCTACCAACACCAGTCCATATTCCCTAATTCTTTCATACCAAAGATATCTTATCGATTGAAGAAATCCCATCATTGTGCATCTCTTTGAAGCACCTTATTGATGATAAGGAGTATCATTTTGCACAACCACGTTAGTTAGAGCTCCTCGATGAACGTTGCCTCGATGCCTTCAATCACTTACATGCCTATCAAAATCGACTCCACAAAAGCTACAATAAGAAAATCAGACCCACAATATTCCAAATTGGTGACCTTGCACTCAAGAGAGTAAAAAAAAAATTTACAACCAAGAAATGAAAGGAAAATTTGTGCCTAATTGGTTGGGTCCTTATGTCATCACAACTAAGTATGAGTTAGGTGCATATCAATTGGCCACTCTAGAAGAATAACTTTTGGATGAACCGCTTAACACAATCCATCTCAAATAGTTCCATGCCTAAATCCACAAAGTATCTTCTTCCAAAAATACAAAAAATATCAAAAATTTGAAAAATCTGAAAATCGAAAAAATGGTAAAAAGAAAAAATCCATCCTACAATGAAAACCACTCATTTAGGCATCTTGGACAAGTACTATGGTGAAAGCCTAGCAAACAAGTGCTTAGTAAAGTTAATTATTAAGCCCCCGAAACCAATGAAATCACATTGGTACAAATTATTGGAATCATCCATGATTTCTTTTGAATATCATAGTCCTTCGGGGTGAGTAGAGGGTAGAAGTATCACATCAAATCAAATTAACTTATCCTAGCCACCCATCTCCAACTACCCTTAATCCAAATTCAAAAAAAAATTTAGTCCCCACCATCCATCAAATCAAGTTAATACTAAGCCTCCATCCACCAACCATTAGCATTTAATCTTTGCTCCCTCCTAAATTCAAATTCAAATTCTCTCTCAAGCAATCCTAGACATCAATCCTAAACCCATTTCAATTATCTATTTATCCTCATCAAATGTGTAACCCTCAAGAGTCAAAAATTGCATACCCCTTTCCAAGTCCAACTACACTTTTGTAGCCACTTTATTGTCCATTCCCCTCGCATTTGAGGAGGCTCATTTCAGCGTTTGTATCAGCCTTTTCCCTCTCAAGATGCTCTAGGCACCTTTTCAACAGCTACCTTTCATTGACAATTTTGCATTAACTGTGTGATTCTCTAGTCGCTTGTCATGTTCGAGCGTATTTTGTCTAGACAATAAGGTGTTGCGGGGAAGTGTGTGCGCCACACAAATGTCCCGTGACCTCTTAACACTCAAATGTTAAGTCTAGACGTTTTTCCACTTGTCACCTGCCCAGGTCGATGGAAACAACTTGAAATCTTCCAAAATGGCTCAACAACCCTCTTTTTCCCTCCTATTCTCTCATTTTAAATCCATCCTTTCTTCTAGCAATCTCTTTGGCTCTCTCTTGGTTCTTTTAGCAATCTTTCTTGTTCTCTGGGCTCTCACAGCTTTTCGTTGCTCTCTCATTTGCTACAACAATATCATAAATTGCTACAACAGCCTTCACATCTCTCTTGGCTTCTCAAGCCTTGCTGGTAATATATTTCTCAAATCTTTGAGCATCTTGGGGATTTTTCACATCCCTTATCTAATTGATCATTTTATGATTCTGTCTATTTATCTTTTGATCTATCTATCTATCTAGCTAGCTGTCAATGGAGGGGCAAACACCAAAGCGGGCATTTGATTGAGGCAAACCTCTATACAGCCCCAACATTTTTCCTCTTCTTCTTGTTTGCAGGTTTCTTAGAAGCATTCAAACGCACAAGGATTTTCTTACGCTTTATTTATTTCATTTATATTCATTTTCTAGTATTCGCTGTCACATTTCTAACTTTTGTGTTTTGCGGGTTATCTGCAGGATAGAGTTGGGTTTTCGCACTTTCTGAGTTTTTTTGTTTTGGTCTGTACGAGACTACAGCACACCACACAAACGTTTGTGTGCCATACAAGCATCCTTGTGTAATGTCCCCTACTAGGTTTAAGCCTGTTTTAACTAGAATTAATCCATCCCAACATACTTATGACTTGAACTACATTGAATAGGAGACAAAACCATCTTAACCTGAATTCAATCAATGATAACATAATCTTCTTCCTGATATTGAATTGATAATTCAATCAAATTTATAATCTCACATTTATTTGTTCATTCAAATTATTGTTTCTGTATAAATATATATATTTAAGTTCAGATAGTATTACACTATATGTTAACTGTAGAGTAGTTCTTTATAAAATATTATTTGACTAATCAACCCTTGTATATATATAAATAAATCAGATTATATTCCCTATAATATAAATTACTAACACTGCCCATTACTAAGACACTAATCATTATTCCACTTAATAATTGTAGTGGCAGTATGCCACAGTATGTGAACTTAAGTATGAATGCCTTTATATTAGTATGACTATTATACATATTGTAGTTTATGTTAATATTATTAATATTAAATTCTGCATACAAACATTATTGGGCTACATATATTAAGCATTCATATTAGGCACATCACTACCCCCAAGAACAAATATGTTACTGCCTGTAACTTAATAACAGTTCTGAACTGATCTGATTTGTGGTAGTCCCAAATAGAATGATTACTTCAAATCAGAGATTGGTATGAAGTTAATACGGTGAAATAGATATTACCTGCAATTGTTATGATGCTGATTCCTTGTTTAATACTCACAAGAATATGTCCAATGGCTGTCTGGTATAGGCTGATTCAATGGGAATTGTTGATGAGATACTCGATGCTTAAGAATTTGCTTCCTTTTATTCAGATCGCACTTAATGCTCCCCCTGTTGGACAGTGCTTGATTCTCCCATTTATAACTTGCCAAACCATAGGATGACACCTCTTCATATGCGATGGGACACCATCCATACTCAGCTGTTTGTCTTCATAACTAATCAAGTTATTTGCTATCGATCAGCATAATCGCTGTTTTTAATGACTCATCATATCATTGCCATTAATGATGGGTTAGCATTAATCTTAATCATGTCCACTTATTAGATATTATCTACTGATATGTAGCAATACATTTATACGCTGCTATTCATAAGGGCTAACAACTATTATTAATGACTGATAGATATCCTTGGGTAGTAGTAATTATCGCCATTGATCTGCCTATCATATTGTGTCTCCGCTTGATAATGTCTGACCTTATTATGAGATCAGTCTGATAAGCAATGGAGACTTATGGTCATTATATCGATCGTCTTCATGAGCTGTTGATTCTCTTCATTATGTCGACCTCTTTGATAGGAGATAACTATGGTATCACATCCTCTTATCACCCAATTTAATTAGTGACTCTTAATTATGGTTCAGTCAAACATTAATATTTTGATGTCTTATTTATGATGACTCCTACCATTTATCTTTGCCAGCTACGTATTCTCCACGGTTCTTGGATGGCTTCAATCTTTCACTTATGTCCACATCCACAAAGTTTTTTTACTTTACGACAGTGCCTAAGTACGTAAATTTTACACTGTAACGGAAAACATATACATTGTTGGCAATATTATTTCACGGTGACTATGATGAACTGTTGATTGCTTATACCTGTGATAATTGATTTAGAACCTCCAATTGCATTTTGATGCCAAGTAAGAGCTATTATTAATTTATTTTATTTGAATATTTCAATAATATTATTAGTAATAAATATTAATTAAATAATAATATTTAATAAATGAATAAATTTCAAATAATCATTTTTGGTAATTATTATATTAATTAATAATAATAATTGCTTAATTCAGAATATATATAGCGATCAATTAGGGGACATGACAGTTCACCCTTCCCGAAATTGCTTGTCCTCAAGCAATTGACAGTTCACACTGAGTCATCTCTCAATAGAAATCAAGGTATACAATGGCACGAAGCATACATGAAGTATACGCACAATACATTTAATATGCATGAATACATGCAAGGAGTGAAGCATGAGGCATTAAAAGTATGTAAGACATGAGGGTACAAAGTAATACACAAGAAGTCATGTAAATATATGCAAAGGCTTGAAGTATACATGGAGGTCTTGAAGCATAGACATAAGTAATGCATGTAGCAATATTCACAAATACACATAAAATATGAAGCATACACGTCACATGGAGGTGCAAGGCACGTATATAAAAACATATACAGAGTAAACACTCTATGCACAAACCCAATACATCAAGCATACACATGAATACATAAGACATGAGTCATACATATGAATACACATAAGAAGTAAATCCAAAGCATACAAGGCAAGAAGCATCTACATAAAATATGGAGTATACACATGAATATTCAAGGTGTGATGTATATGTGTAATATAAGTGAATACAATTAAAGTGTAATACATATAACGCATGAATCATATAGTGCATAAGCACGAGTTTACTTAAATTATGAATGCACATAAATTCTCTTAAGCCATGAAATATATATGTGAGTGTATGTGGTTATGAGAGAGGCACTTATGTAGAACAAGCATACGCTAGATAGGAAGCCATCGCATGTAAAGCAGCAATCGCATGTAAAGAATACATGATACATACACTTAGAGAATGCACATGGGGTAAGCATTCTAAAAACACAACAGTCCAGAAACATTAGAGAAAGGCATATAAAATGCACATGGAATAACACATTGAAAAAATATCAATCATGATGCGAAGCAAATTCAAGACATACAGCATACGTTAGGAAGGTGTGTGTGACACAGTCATGCTGAAAATGTGACAAACATGGAGCAATCACATAATTATACATACAATACAAGTAAACGTGTACACGTATAAAACATACAATGGAGCACACGTATCGAAGACACAGCAGACACATAAATATCCACAAATTATGAAGTGTATATGCATTTAAGAGAAACATACATCAGTTATGTGAATACCCCTAAAGCATGAAGCAATTCACTTAAATGCATATCAGACAAAGCATAAGTATATACACAAAGTATAGCACACATGTAAACATGAAGTAATATACATAAGGCATGGAGCATAGATGGAGCATTCATGTAAAATACAAAGTAATATACCAACATACTGAGGCACAAAGGCACAGAAGACAAGTAAGGCCCGAAGCCATACATGAATATATGTAGGGTACAAAGCACATATGAGAAAGGCACTCATGGAGTGGACATGCTGAAGACACATTAGTCATGAAGCAACACATAAAGACGCAAGGTATACATGCTGAAAAAACATATTCGACATGAAGCAATCACATAAACACAAGTAGTATATATACAAAGAATACATGAAGCATACATTAGTAAAGTGTATGATGTAATTATGTCGAAAACATGACAGCATTAAGCAATCCCATAAGCATTCATACAAAACATACATATATAATGAAGCAATCAAGTTGAAGATACATCAGACATACAGTAAACACATGATCATAAGTCATTTACATATGCAGCAATTATTATTTACAAGATCATAAAGGTAATTCATTCTATTATAAGAATTTGAAACAAGAATACAATCAGGTTTGCCCAACTGTCCCATATTGAGCCCAAAAACAGTCACATGCCCTTTTGGCTCCCTATGGCATGGGTCTTATCCCCTAGCTCATTCCTTGTTCCTCAATTAATCATTACCTTGGCCAAAGAGCCAGTGGACGGTAGAGGTGGTTTTATCATTTAAGTTAGGGAGTCAAAGTATGACTAGGTTTGCCCAACCGTCCCATATTGAACCAAAAGCAGTCACATGCCCTTCTGGCCCCCCTATGGCATGGGTCTTGTCCCCTATCTCATACTTTGTTCCATAATTACAGTTTCCTTATGCCAGAGGGTCAGTGGATGGTGGTGGTGGCTGAATTCTGCCAAACCCAAGCCCAGAAGCAGTCAAGTGCCCTCCTGGCCTACTGCTTCATTAGCATTCAGTAGGTGACTCACTTGGGTGGGTGGTGTCTCCCCACTACAGATCCCTTTTACTTCCTTGGATAATATTAAGTGCAAACTAATAAGTTTATACATGTTACTGGCTACGATGGCCAATATCAACTATGTATTTTGAAATGTGGTTTCCATATAAGTGCGGGTTAGAACATATACCAGAAGATAATATGGGTGGTCATTTACCTTTCCTTGAGACTCGTGTGTATCCCTTTTCTTCCTTTTCTATGCATTAACTGATTCCTATAGGATGGCAGGAAAGTTGCTCTAATACCACTTGCAATGTCCCCTACTAGGTTTAGGCCTGTTTTAACCAGAATTAATCCATCCCAACATACTTATGACTTAAACTAGATTGACTAGGAGACAAAACCATCTTAACCTGAATTCAATCATTGATTACATAATCTTGTTCCTGATATTGAATTGATAATTCAATCAGATTTATAATCTCACATTTATTTGTTCATTCAAATTATTGTTTCTGTATAAATATGTATATTTAAGTTCAGATAGTATTACACTATAAGTTTTACTGCAGAGTAGTTCTTTATAAAATATTATTTGACTAATCAACCCTTGTATATATATAAATAAATCAGATTATATTCCCTATAATATAAATTACTAACACTGCCCATTTACTAAGACACTCATCATTATTCCACTTAATAATTGTAGTGGCAGTATGCCACACTATGTGAAATTAAGTATGAATGCCTTTATATTAGCATGACTATTATACATATTGTAGTTTAGGTTAATATTATTAATATTAAATTCTGCATACAAACATTATCGGGCTACATATATTAAGCATTCATATTAGGCACATCACTACCCCCAAGAACAAATATGTTACTGCCTGTAACTTAATAACAGTTCTGAACTGATCTGATTTGTGGTAGTCCCAAATAGAATGATTACTCCAAATCAGAGATTGGTATGAAGTTAATACAGTGAAATAGATATTACCTGCAATTGTTATGATGCTGATTCCTTGTTTAATACTCACAAGAATATGTCCAATGGCTATCTGGTATAGACTGATTCAATGGGAATTGTTGATGAGATGCTCGATGCTTAAGAATTTGCTTCCTTTTATTCAGATCGTATTTAATGCTCCCCCTGTTGGACAGTGCTTGATTCTCCCATTTATACCTTGCCAAACCATAGGATGGCACCTCTTCATATGCGATTGGACACCCATCCATACCCAGCGGTTTGTCTTCATAACTAATCAAGTTATTTGCTATCAATTAGCATAATCGCTGTTCTTAATGACTCATCAGATTGTCGATATTAATGATGGGTTAGCATTAATCTTAATCATGTACTCTTATTAGATATTATCTACCGATATGTGGCAATATATTTATTTGCTGTTATTCATAAGGGCTAACAACTATTATTGATGACTGATAGATATCCTTGGGTAATAGTAATTATCGCCATTGATCTGCCTATTATATTGTGTCTCCGCTTGATAATGTCTGACCTTATTATGAGATCGGTCTGATAAGCAATGGAGACTTATGGTCATTATATCGATCATCTTCATGAGCTGCCGATTCTGTTCATTATGTCGACCTCTTTGATAGGAGATAACTATGGTATCACATCCTCTTATCACCCAATTTAATTAGTGACTTTTAATTACGGTTCAGTCAAACATTAATATTCCGATGTCTTATTTATGATGACTCCTACCATTTATCTTTGCCAGCTACGTATTCTCCATGTTTCTTGGATGGCTTCAATCTTTCACTTATATCCACATCCACAAAGTCTTTTTACCACAGTGCCTAAGTACGTACATTTTACAGTGTAACAGAAAATATATACATCGTTGGCAATATTATTTCAAGGTGATTGTGATGGCTGTTGATTCCTTATACCTGTGACAATTGATTTAGAACCTCCAATTGTATTTTGATGCCAAGAGCGAGCTATTATTAATTTATTTTATTTGAATATGTCAATAATATTATTAGTAATAAAAATTAATTAAATAATAATATTTAATAAATGAATAAATTTCAAATAATCATTTTTTGGTAATTATTATATTAATTAATAATAATAATTGCTTAATTCAGAATATATAACGATCAGGGAGGGGACATGACACCTTGGCCGAGACACTCAGATTTGGACCGAAAACTCTCTGTCATCTGCTCTTTCCATTTCTGTACTCGAAACATTTATTTTTTTTATCTATAATAAAATATCTTCACCAGTTCAGCTGGTTGGACAAATCAGAATGTATGTTGTGAAGCTGTCACTCAATGGAACATAGTTTCCTTTCTGTAGGGTCAGATTTACACCATTACAAAACCAAACCATCCCAAGCCATTCTCAAGGGTGAAAATTGGAGGCTAAACAAGGTTAGGCTGTTGGAATCCCTTAGCATCTTCACTCGTCCTCTCCATCAACAAATCAAATACGTATCCATGACATCAAGAGGTTATTGGTAAGAGAGTTTCATTGTTCTCTCATGGTTTTGTTTGCATTCTCTTTCACTCTAATGGAATAGGTACTTGTTTCATGCATCATTCTAGCATTTTATTCTACATTTTTTCTTGCGCAATGAACATAGTTATTGCAATGATAACATTGAATATTAATCTTATCAAATCTACCTCTACCTGCCTTGTCCTTGATTGATTTTGTTGGTAGTGCTAACACTATCATTTTTTGTGATCTACATTTTTTAAACAAAACTTTTACCATTACTTTTTTTCAATTATGTCTATTAGTCAATGTTCATGAGACATAACAGATCCAACAATGCGATAAAACTCAAAAGTAGCCAAATCTATATTTTCCCCAATGATACCTCAACACCTATTTTAATTGTATAGGGTCTAGACAATCTTTCACCAATAGCATGTAGGCAATGAATGCCAAAACCTACCCATCTCGGGAGTTCAGAATTGCCATTAGTTTGTCAAAAGAAATGTGTGTGCCTCCTATGTTGTGTCTACTTGAGGTATGGTTTTCATGATTTTGGTTGTTAAGTCTAGGTGATTGTTAGTATAGGCACTAGTCTTGGGCCTACAGTAAGACCATAAGACATCCTAATTATGTAACTTATACAGTTGTATGATGACATAGATGATTAATGGGCTAAGGAAAACTTATGCATGGCCTTATAATGTGTGTTGTTAGGCTGACACCCTATCCATTGATGATTGCAAGTAATTGGATGCTTGCCCTTCATCACAATTGGTACAAAGAACCAAAGAGAAGGATAGGACCCACAATGTAGTATGGAATGCATTGATATTCCTTTTTTAGCTGAGATGCACAAAAAAGTTAAGAGTTAGTGAACCAAGTAATGGGAAGATACATGTAATAATGTCAGATCCACTTCCAATTCCTAGTTAGTTACTATGTATGTGTGAGTCAATCACTGTCCATCACACCTATTTTCTTCTTATACACACATTTGTAACCAATGGGTTTTCTTCCCTCAACAAATTACTAAGATCTCAAGTATCACAGCTATCTAGGGCCATCATCTCCCCTTAAATAACTAACATCCAAGACTTGCTATCTTTTTGGTGCAGGAGCACCTAATAGGTCTTCACGCCTTAATGAGGCCATGATGCAATATCATAAGGTTTTTGAGTTCATGTGATGTAATAAGGTCAATCATGACCATTCTTGATGTAATAAGTGTCTTTGAGATCATTAGATAGGGTTTTGAGTCACAATGAGCTCATATTGACAAGATTGTCAAAAATTGTCAAAAGTTGTCATTATGTTGAAAATGAGTGTCAATGGGTCAAATATGTTGTTTTATGATATGTATGTTGGTATTATGGATGACTTCGTCATGTGTTGCATTGGTTTTGTCATTGATGTCAACACTTATCTTTCTGGAGGTCTACATTGTTGATTTGGCACTATGGTTATATTGGTTTATTGTTGAACCGACACATTGTGGTCCCGACATGGATATTGGCTTATGCGCAGTCACCGGTATATGTTCACCAGCAGGATATATGGTTCACCGGCAGTGATGATGACTTGTTATCATTTGGAGATCACTTGGTTATGTCGAGGACATGGACTGGATGTTTGGATTTGGTATTTTTGCTTATTGGTCTAATTGGGTTGACATATTTGCCTTTACCGGCAAATAGGTCTAGGTTATGGACCGGTACAATTCCAAATCAGCACAGCACATTTTGGAAATGGTTTATTGATTGGATAATGTGTAAATGTATTGAGCCGACATATTGTATCGCATCAAGACTTATTTGTAATTGATTTAAATTGTAATATCTCTAGGGAGCCAACCTCATGTTAAGGTCTTAAGGCTTTGTATAAATAAATGTAAGATCTCATTTTGAGAGAAGTAACAGGAGTGTGTGCGAATATTGAAGAGCAAAGATAAGCAGATCCTTGTGCGAATCACGCAGACACTATCTAAAGGTTGAAGGAAAGGTTATGAAAGTATTTGGCACTCATGTTCAGAGCTTAAACCGGTACTAAATCCAACATTGCAGATGCTATTCTGAAGCAGTACATTGTCATTGGATTTAACCATCCAACTGTAGTCAGTGTGACTCCTATTTTGTGATTGAGCAGTGAGCTCTAGGCGGTTGGCCTTTCTGCATGTGCAGACCCCATTTGTATACACTTACTATCTACAGTAGTATCATCTGATTGTGGGTAAGGTTTCCCACCATGGTTTTTCCCCTTACAGAGTTTCCACGTCAAAATCTCTGTGTCATGTGTTGTGGATGTTGTTTCTCTTTCTATTTCATGCATTAAGTTATACCAGTGCTGCTATAACTGTTAATTTGTTTTACCGGCATTAAGTTTGTTTTACTGGCACTAAGGTTTAAAATGGAATAATTTGTTTTGGGTTATAATTTATTGTAAACTAGTTCACAACTGATTCACCCCCCCCTCTCAGTTGTCCTTCCCGGTTCCTCACAATTGGTATCAGAGCCAGGTCCTCTTTTTGCAAAAGCCTAACAACTTGAGGAGATCCTATGGCAGCAAATATTTTCAAGAAGGACAGTCCTAAACTTGATGGAACTAACTATGGTATATGGAAGATCAGAATGGAAACACATCTGAACTGCATTGGAAGAGATATATGGGATGTTACTAAGAATGGCTATGTTGGTCCTACTCCGAATATTCCTCATCCACCGACATTGGCTAAGGACTTGGAGAATGATTGCAAAGCAAGAGAAGCACTTCTGAGCGCATTATCAGATCAACAAATCGTGGGATTATCAGACCAATCTACTGCTAAAGCTATTTGGGATAAACTGGAAACATTGAATGAAGGAGATACCACTGTCAAAATTGCAAAACTGGAATGTTATCGGGTCAAGTATGAAAATTTAAAAATGGAAGATGAAAGAATTTCTGCATTTATGGAAAGAGTTAATGAAATCGTTTTAGGAATACAATGTTGTGGAGGATCTTTAAGTGAAGATGAAATTGTTTCTAAAGTTTTAAGAGCTTTGCCACCGGCTTACACGAATGAAAATAACTGCTATTAATGAGTTGAGAAAAATGCCTAATACATCAATATCTAGAGATACCTTGGTTGGAAAACTTTCAGCATTTGAGCTTGAAGAGTTTGGTCCTATTGCTACAATCAAAACTGATATAGCTTTCAAAGCATCATCATCAGCATCAGCATCATCATCATCTGACAAAACTGATTGGAAAGCACTTTATGCAAAAGAACTTGAAGATATGAGAAGAGAAAATGAAGAACTTGAAGAACTTGAAGCACTATTTGCAAGGAAGATGCCTAAAGGTCCAGTAGGAAGTAAGTATGAAGGTAAAGCACTTTTCAAATGTTTTAATTACAATAAAATTGGTCATATAGCGTCTAGGTGTCCTAATAGACATGCAAGACTAAGGGAGAAGAAAAAAGGACATATAAGCCTAACCCTGAATATCAAAGATACAGATTTAAGAAAAACATAGATAAGTCATGTTACTATGCAGATGAAGGTGTTACAGATGATTCAAATGAAGATCCAGCAGATAGTGGATGGGCTTTTGTTGCAATAAAAGATCAACCGGCACCTATTGTCAAACCGATAGAGCAGGCACTAGCAGCAAAAATTGAAGAAAATGATGAATGGATCATTGATAGTGGATGCTCGCATCATATGATGGGTGATAAAAGTAAATTATTATCATTACAGGAAATTCATGGAGGTCTAGTAAGATTTGGAGATGATAAAGCTTGTTTAATCAAAGGAAGAGGCACTATATCTTTGGATGGTAAGCATAATACTGACAATGTTTATTATGTGGAAGGTTTAAAGCATAATCTTTTGAGTGTTGGTCAGTTAGTGGAAAAAGGATTTCAGTTACAATTCAAGAATGGAAAATGCAAAATCATAAACAGAACTGGATTAGAGATTGCAACCGGTAATCAAACTAAAGGTAATATCTTTCATTTGAATACCAGCAATAAGACATGTTTCATTGCTCACATTGATAAAAGTTGGTTATGGCATAAGAGACTTTGTCATGTTAATTTTGATTGCATTGTAAAGATCAGTTCAACTAAGGCAGTAAGGGATTTACCTAAGATTGTGAAACCTCATAATCCGGTATGTAAGGAATGTCAAATGGGAAAGCAAGTTAGAACAACATTTAAGAGCATTTCTGAGAAATCCAATAATATTCTTGATTTAATTCATACTAATTTATGTGGTCCAGTAAGAACAAGAAGTCTTCAGGGAGATAGATTCTTTATGCTAATAATTGATGATTATTCTAGAATGTGTTGGGTTACTTTTCTCAGGGAGAAATCAGAAGCTTTTGGGAATTTCAAGCTATACAAGGCAATGGTAGAGAATGAAACCGGCAAGAAAATCAAATGTTTGAGATCTGATCAAGGAGGAGAATTTACATCTAGAGAATTTAATGCATTCTGTGAAGTGAATGGAATCAAAAGACAACTATCAGCACCTCGAACACCTCAGCAAAATGGAGTTGTGGAAAGGAAGAACAGAACCATGATGATGGAAGCAAATCTACCTCATGTATATTGGAGAGAAGCAGTGAATAGAGTCGTTTACACTTTCAATAGAGTTCACATCAAAAATGAAACCGGTAAGACCCCTTATGAACTATGATTTGGTCACACTCCTACTCTTAAATACTTTAGAATATTTGGAAGCAAATGTTATATTAGGAGAGATGAGTTTATTGGCAAATTTGATCCTAGAAGTGATGAAAGGATATTTTTTGGTTATTCATCTAGAAGCAAGGCATATAGATGTTATAATAAAAGATTGCAGAAAATCATTGACAGTACTAATGTGAAGATAGATGAACATTTTAGAGGAGATTCAAAATCTGTAGAACCGGCAGTTGAAATGATTATAAATGAACCGGCATAGATTGCACCGGTACAGAGTGAAAAACTAGTCACACCAGCATCATCAGAAAACTCAACTGTGACTGAAGAACAGCAGCTTGCAAGTGGAAATCAGAATAAACCCAGGTATGTAAGATTGAATCATTCAGAAAATCAGATAATTAGAAATAAAAATCAAGGTGTTATGACTAGAGGAAGATTGGCAAATGAAGAGGTATGTTTAATTTCTCAAGTTGAACCAGCATCAATTGTTGAAGCATGTCAAGATAAACATTGGATAAAAGCAATGGAAGAAGAATTAGAATAGATTGAAAAGAATAATACTTGGACATTAGTTCCCCGGCCTAAAGACAAAAATGTAATTGGAACTAAATGGGTATATAAAAATAAACTTAATGAGGATGGTGAAGTAATCAGAAACAAAGCAAGATTAGTTTGAAAAGGTTATTCTCAGAAAGAAGGAATTGATTATAATGAAACTTTTGCACCAGTAGCCAGAATTGAAGCAGTTAGACTATTTTTTGCATTTGCAGCTAAAAAGAACTATAAAGTTTATCAGATGGATGTAAAATGTGCATTTTTTAATGGAGATCTTGAAGAGGAAGTTTACATTGAACAACCTGATGGATTTTCTTTGACAGATGATAAGGATATGGTTTGCAGATTAAGGAAATCTTTATATGGATTGAAGCAAGCTCCCAGAGCTTGGTATGCTAGATTGGATAAATATCTTCTAAAGCTTGGATACACTAAAGGTAATGCTGACAGTAATTTGCACTACAAAGTCACCAATGATGACATTTTGGTCATTGAAGTATTTGTGGATGACATCATTTTTGGAGGTGAAGAGGAATTATGTAAAGACTTTGCTAACAAGATGCAGGAAGAATTTGAAATCTCTATGATTGGAGAGATAAAAAAATTTCTAGGTTTGCAGATTTCACAAACAGATAAAGATATATTCATATGTCAAACAAAATACTTGAAGGAACTTTTGAAGAAATTTGGTATGGAAAACTCGAAACTGGTAAGTACTCCTATGACTACAACTGATAAATTGACACTGAAGGATGCTTAAACTCCTATTGATCTGACAAGGTACAAATCTATGATTGGAGGATTGCTGTATTTGACACAAACCAGACCTGATATAATGAATGCAGTATGTATTGTTTCAAGATTTCAAAGCAATCCTAAAGAAAATCATGAATCAGTAGTGTTGTGACCTTTTTCACACATCGCCCCATTGCAAATGGGGACCCTCTCTTTTCCTGCTTTCTAGGGTTTTGTTAGTGTCCTATGACCTTTTGCTGCAGTTTCACCAAGCCTTGTCCAGTTCAGAGCATTTCAAGCCCTGATGATTGAAAGTTAGTTTTTTGCAAGTTATGAGATTCCGAAATGCGAACACCACCAGAGTGCTTAGAAAGGCCAAAGGATGAAGATCGCAATTGATTTGGACGAATTTGGACAACTTTCTATTTTTAGAAAGCTTGCTTTTTCCTATTTTTTAGGAAGTTTCATTTTTGGCATTTTTAGCCCGATCCCCGGTATGGCTATTTTTAGAAAGTTTTCCCTATTTTTCAGGGATGTCTGCTTTTTTGCTTTTTCGGGATGCAAACCTAGGGTTTACACTTGCACCACTGACCAGCTTCGATCGAAACTCGAAAATTCCAAGTTTTGACCTAAAAGGCTAAATCCCTAGATTTTAGGCTTTTTGCTTTTTCAGAATGAGAACCTAGGGTTTGCACTAATACCACTGACCAACTTCGACCAGAACTCAAAAATTCCAAGTTTTGACCTAAAAAGCCAAATCCCTAGATTTTAGGGGGCGTGATGCCTCAGAGGATCCACCTAGGCATGGATTTCAAATTTCAAGTTAATCCAGTTAAATTTGATTAAGCTGTGAAATTTTGAATTTTTTCTAAGAAATTTGACTAAGTTTGGAATGTCATCCTAATCCTGAAATTTGACTAAGTCTGAAAATTGGAGAATCCTCCAAAAACTAGATTTTGCATTATAAGTCCTAGAGACTTGAAACCACTCTCAAACATCCTGACAATATATATGAAATATAACTTAAAGTATAAGAAACTTATACTTAAATGTTATATTTCATATATAGTCCGCCCTCTTGAGAGCCTCCAAAAGTCCGCCTTGAAGAGCAAAGGTCTAGAAGTCCGCCCATGTTGGAGAGGTCTAGAAGTCCGTCTATGAGGAGCAACCTCCAAAGTCCGCCATAGGTTGGGAAGATTTTGAAGAGCAACCTCCAAAGTCCACCCAAGGTCTTCAAAGTGGTGGGAGCCTAGCCTAAAGTCCGCCACACATGTTAGGGAGAGCCATGAGGAGAGGCCTCCAAAGTCCGCCATGTCTTAGGACTCTCTAAACTCCGCCATGTGGGAACCAAGTCCAAAATCCGCCCAAGGTAAGGAGACTCACCAAAACTCCGCCCATGGTGCTGGTCATCCAAAACTCCGCCCAAGGTGCTGCTGAGTGAATGGTCTTGAAACTCCGCCCTATCCTAGCACCTTGGTGGCCAACACTTGAAATTCCACCCTATCCTACCATGTTGGTGGCCAACCCTTCAAAGTCCGCCATGTTTTGGAAGAGGCCATGATGGCCAACACTCTAAAGTTCGCCATGTGTGTGGGGTGCCCAAGGGGTGAAGTCCAAAGTCCGCCCTATGTTGGAGACCCATCAAAACTCCGCCCTACCCTAGCAAAATGATGCAAAGGTCTAGAAGTCCGCCCATGTTAGAGATGTCTTAGAAGTCCGCCTAGGGGGTGTGTTCAAAAGTCCGCCCTATGCCTTAGCCAAAAATTCGCCTTGATTGAGCTTTGCTCAAAGTCCACCCTCCATGTTGAAGGGACCCTTCAAAACTCCGCCCAAGGAAGTAGATGCTAAGTATGATGTTGAAGAGCCTTCTCAAACTCCGCCATGCCTTGGAGAGGTAAGGAAAGTCCGCCCAAGTTTGAGGAAGATGAAGGTAAGCCTCCAAAAGTCCGCCTACACATAAAAGTCAAACAGAATCAACGAAAATACAAAGTGATGTCATGAAAATCCTTCAAGATTTCGAACTTAAATCCAAAATAGAAAGTTTTCAAAAGGAGAATATTGGAAGATTGATAAGGATTTCAAACTTAAATCCAAAATGGAAAGTTTTTTTTAAAGAGAATATTGGAAGATTAATAAATATTTCGAACTTATAGCCAAATTGGAAACTTTTGGAAGATATTTTCTTCGAATTTGGAAACATGACAACACTTTCCAAAAGAATGAAGTTAAAATTGGAAACATGATTTGGAAGATTTTAAGGGTTTCTGATTGAGGATTTAACTTTATTTACAAATACTTAGTTGTAAACTTCATTTCTACACCAAGAAGTTCGAGGTACTAAGGAGAGCTTAGTAAAGTATTTTCAGTTTGAAGATCATCTGGAGAAAGTTTTGAACAGTGCTGGAGGTTGGATAAACTCTTTTGACAAAAGTTTCATAGATTTTTTTTTGAGAAAGACAACCAGCATAAGGAAGAGTTATTGAATCATTCTTAAATTTCCTGAGTGTTCTTGAGAAAAATTCCAGCGTTACTTCCATCCATTCAAAGGTGAAATGGAATTCATGACGCAGATTTATGAATTTTCTGAGTATTTTTCAGAGTTTAAGAAATGATTTTTAGTAAATTTATTCAAATTTCTAGAGAATGAAAATCATTTTTTTGGCTAAGTGTAAGGAATTTTCGGAGTTGTAACACTTGGTGTTGATTTACGATCACAACCACCCTTGAAGACTAAAGGGTTTTGAGGATGAAATTTCAGTTTTTATGGCTAAGTATGAAAATGAAGTGAAATTTTCCAAACACTTAGCCGTTCGCAGCCTCTATTTTCTTTAATCCAAGATAGATTTCTAACTTATTTTCCTTTGGTTTTACAAGTCGCAAGAGGAAATAGAAGTGGGATCATCATAGAGATCGCAGTTGGAGTTCACAGGCAAGGTTCATCCAGGCGTGAAGATAGCCAAAATTTGGCTAAGTATGGGAAATGTTGAAGGCATGTCAGGGTATCGAGAAGAAGGACATGATCACAGCGAATGCCTGAACAGCTTGATCCCATCATTTCATATTTGCAAGGGGTTACCCAGAGCTTTTTAACCCTCCTCCCACGCAACATAAATTGGCAGCTGAAGGCAAGATCGTCACAGAAAACACAAATGGAGTTTCAAGCCAAATTCAGAATTGAAGACAGGGACCATGAGCAAGGTTCGTCCGAGCATAGAGAGGGACAAAATTTGGCTGCCAAATTCAGAATTGAAGACAGGGACCATGAGCAAGGTTCGTCCGAGCATAGAGAGGGACAAAATTTGGCTAAGTATGAGAAATACTTTGCGAAGAGATTTCTTCTCCAAATTCGAGGCACTTGAAAGAATCTCAAGGCATCAAGAAAGAAAAGTTCTCAAACTTGGTGAAAATATGGAAAAGTTAAATAAACTTCCAACTTCTTGAAGGATTTCATCTCCGGAAGGAATTGAAAAAGACAAGCTCCCAAGCAGAATCAAATGGTGACAAGAAGGAATCAAATTTCCATACTGTTGTGACGTATTCACACATCGCCCCATTGCAAATGGGGACCCCTGCTTTTTGCTTCTTAGGGTTTGTTTTCTAAGTGTTTAGGGTTTTGTTTGTTAGCCTTTGCATTTTGAGTGGTGTCGCCAGGGGGATCACCTGGATAGCAGGTTCTGCTTGAGTTAGGTCAAGTTGACAAGTGATGAAGTCTGGAAAGTCCTGATCCTGAAATTTGGCTAAGTCTGGAAAGTCCTGTTGACGTGTATTTTGTACACTATCAAACACAGAATAAAATACCCAAGGGTACCTTATCCTCTCTCGAATAAAATCTCTGAATGCTGAAGATATCGCGAGAAAGGATCAATCAGGGTGACTTCAATGTTCTTCGTTGTAGGATCTCTAAGTGTGGATAAGCACCAGTGGTCGTTGTGAATGTTGTTTCTTCAAAGGGCCTTACGTTTTCGAACTGCAGGAACAGAATTTTCCTAAAACTAACAAGTTCTCAAAAAGATCAAAAGGTAGGGTTTGCAAGAGATGAATTCTAATCTAATCTTAAGAATGATTCAATGTAGGCTAGACTTGGTAAGATTCTACCAATCTCAGAATTGCCAAGCGGTTACAACTCAACTGAAATTGATGCAATCTTCTAAGGTGTTTAATGATTTTCAAATCATCAAGAATTATAGATACTATCATAAAGATACATATCAATAGTTCAATAATGATTGAAGGTTCAAGCAATCCAAATATCTCCAATTGACCACACAAGGCGTCCTTACAATCAGTAAGAAGCTAGTGGTTTGGAACATGAATCTCACCAAAGATCAAGCCCAACACTTAGTCCTTCAAACTTAAATACTACTTCAACCGAAAATGATTCAAGAAAGTAAACAACCATGAAAATAGCCACAAGAATTGCAATAAAACACCATAACTTCAATATTTTATTGATCTCAAAGCCAAAATAGGCAACAATTGCTTGAAATTCTTTCTTCAATGCTCAATCTTGCTACAAAATAACTTTCTTCTCTCCAAAAGCTCTAATCTTCTAACTTCCAACTATCCAATCTCTAATATCTAATGACAAAATGAAAATGAGTGAGGGTATATATAGCATCCTCAATTACAATGAACGGCCCAAATCAAAAGAAGATCAACGACTGAGATTCTGACACCTAAACCCTAATTAGGGTTTGTTACAAAAAGTCCCCTTTTTAGTTGAACATTATTAAATGCATAGCCAAATATTTAATTGGCACAAGAATCTAGGAAACATAGACCAATGATAATTAAGGTGCCACATCATCTACAACAACCTCTCTTCTAGAATCTTATTCCCTTTCCAATGCTCTTTCTTAGCATATGCAATGAATCTGGACACGATTCCTTCAATCTCAGCAATAGGAATCTCAGGAAGATTCCTCATTCGTTCCTCCAAGTGGATAACCTGATCAAAGGCCTTGAGAAGAGCAGTATCCCATCCAAGTTCGAGTTCTTTGGTCTTCTCAATCAGGAGCATAGTAGTAAACATTAGATCTCGTTGCTCATCTGTGATGATATTCTCATTTTTGCAAAAAATGACCTTGACTCTTTCTTCTAACTCTTGAAGATCCACATCTGTCTCAACTTCGATCCTCCTGCCGAGAATGGCACACAACACCTCAAACACCTTGTCCTGAATTGGATGGATGACGCCCTCAACTTGATTGCATTTGGTGCTGATGTCCTCGAAAAGAACTTCTTTCATCTGGAGTAGAGTTGACCACTGAAGTAAATTATGAGCTCCTCCATCCATTATCTTTTCTTGTGCTAGGATCTTCCTTGATGTTTGCCTGATCACTTGCAGGACAGGAATGATAACATCTCTAGTATGAGCGAAAGCGGCTACAGTTATCATTAGGTTGTGGATGATCTCAAGGACCTGGATAACTCGATGGATTGTTTGCATCATTCTTGTTGCAAATTCAACAGCTACTGTGTGGGATTTGTCAATCCAAGAGCTCATAAGCTGAACCAAGCTCTTGACTCTCTCTGCCTCGCCAACTGATTCAAGGGGAAGTGCTTGCACTGGAGACACTGCTGGATCTTGACGTCCCAAAGGCTGATTGAGATGGCTAAAGTAGCCTCTCCAAGCACCAACCTCTCTCTCAAGCTTTCTATTCTTTTCCATTTCTTCCTTAAGCTTGTCTTTAAGTACTTCAAATGAATCGGTTGCCTCATCCAGTGCATGTTCAGCAATGAGTGGACCAAGCTCAAATGTTTCTACATCATATTCTTCTGCAAGGATTTCACCTTCATACTTGTCCACTACTGGTGTAGCTATCTGCAATTTCATGGACCTTGTCTCGTCTCTGATCACCTTGGACATCTTGGTGGCCTTCTTTTTCTCTGTTGTCTCCTGAGAATTTCCTATAAGGCTCTCTAAGTCAATTACATCATCCTCATCATCAATCACAATCACCCTTGTCAGTCTCTCCTTCAACCAATCTGGAATGGCAGATCTTGTCTCTCTAACTTGTATTTCCTTAAGCAATGGTTCATCTTCTCGGAGAGGAGATGTCACTTCATCATCATTCTTTTCTTCATGTAGCTCATTGACTTGTGGAGATTGACTTGATGAATGTTGAGGTGCCTTCCCCTTTTCAGGTTTATCATTTTGTATTATTGACTCCATAGATTCATCAACTTCAGGTACTCTCTTCTCTTGTTCTTCGACTTGACTTGTCCTTTTCTCATGTCGAGAAGATGTGCCTGATGAGCGATCTCGATTGGCCTCTTGGTTCTTCTTGGAGGGTTCCCTTTTCTCAGGTCTTTCTTTCCTCTTCGCACCTCTAGGATGAGAATTGCCTTCACTTACGCTTGCTCCTCCTTCTGCTGGTCTTTCCTCCAAAGTAAAAGTCATCGGTATGTTTTGTTCTCTTAACTTTTGATGTTGTACATCCACCCATCTGCGAGTACATGACAAAACTGGGGCCATCAAAGCTCTCAAGTCTGAAATCTCAGGCTCGTTCCAATCTATCTTTACTGCTTTGTCTTCCCTGTCATAGGATGACTGGATATGTCTGCCACTGTCCTGAGCTTGATCGGCCACTTTGTAAACTTTGCACTTCCTTATGAAATCTAAAGGCAGTCTGGAATGCATCTTTCTTTTCACTTCTAAATCACTTGAGAGATTCATCCAAAAGTCTTCTACCTGAAATTCATGCTTGTATTTCCTACCATATGTCTCTTCTATATACCCATAAGGATCAAAATTCTCCCTTGAGGCAAAGAACGTGAATGAATATGAAGCCAACTCCCTCTCTGCATCATCCAAGGCTAGAGCATTAGGACATACCTCAACTGAATTCCCCAATATGATGGGCATGGGAATTCCATTTCTATGCCTGTGTCTGAATGCCTTTGTATAGTCTGCCAATTGCCTAGTCACTTTGAGTAGCACTATCCTGTCTGTCGGATACCTCGGCAACATGTAGGGAGGTGAAGGGCACCCATGAACTCTGATATATGTAAATTTTGGAAACTGGATGAACCAAGCACCATACCTCTTTACAAGCTCTTGTGCATCCTGAGATAGCCGATTGTGAACCCCACCTTGCAATATCCTGGTGATGTTCATCGTGAAGGTATCATTGACTAACTTTTAGTCACTCGCAGGTGGATGATGCAAATGAACATAAGAGTCACAAACTCTCACTTCTCCGGGTCCTCTTCCGATCACTCCTCTGTGAGGTAGTCTTGCATATTCAAAACTCCTGATCAAGGCATATATGACGTATGAGCTCATGTGGAATGACTTGGTAGGCTTTAGTCTTCTTAACTGCATGTCCAAGCAATGGCTAATAATTCTAGCCCAATGAATTGTTCCTTTTCCTTGAACTATCACTTGGATGAAGTAGAACATCCACTTCTCAAAATAGAAGGCTTGAGGGGCCCCTGTAACTCGATTGAGCAAAGTTATCAAATCTTTGTACTCTTCCTGGAAGTCAATCCTATGTGGTGTGTTGGGAATCTTGCTCAGGCGAGGACGACTTTTGAGTAACCAATTCTTATTGATGATTCTCAAGCAAGTGTCTGGATCATCTTTATACATTGATCTGGCTCCTTCTAAGCTTTTGTAAATCATATCTTTATGCTCTGGAAGATGGAGAGCTTCACTTATAGCCTCCTCTGATAGGTAAGCCAAAGTGTTTCCTTCTTTGGACACGATCGACCTTGATTGTGAGTCGTAATGGTGGGCACACTCGATCATCAGCTCATGGCATTGGACTGCTGGAGGGAAACCGGCCGCTTTGATGATGCCACTTTCAATTATTCTCTTTGCGATAGGTGATGGCTTTCCAATGTAAGGGACCTCTCGAAACTTCTTCACACTGAAGTTTCCCAAGTTGGTATCTCCAATGTTGCTCCATTTGGACACGACCTTAGTCTCCAATTCTTCACTCCTCTGATCTTCCTTCATGAGAGCTGGACGACTGGTGGATGCTCCTACCTTTGGGGTCGCCATCTTGACACCTACACAACATTTCATAATGAGTAATATATTTTGCAACGGAGAAAGGAAGATTGAAGATTTTAATTAGGAAACTTCATGATAAATCTTGAGTTATCATTTCCTAATTAACTACATTAAATTTAGGATTTTCAAAACAAAACGCAAAATTTAAATCTTCAAAAAAGGTGCCAAGGTGCTTACGCCATACCTCCACTTGGGAATTAATTCTAAAAAATGATGCAAAAATAGGAGAATTTTGGCTAGGCAAAATGTAGATCGAAGTCCTCCCTTTAGCAAAATTCGCCTCCTTGGGTCTTCACAAGCATCAACTTCACCACCTCTAGCCTTCAACACTTGAGGTAAATTTGCTCCAACTAGACCAGATTTCGCACTTTCTCCTTGTTCTCTAAATCGCACTTGAAATAATGAGTGAATGATTTGAATAATGAACAAACACACTCCAAATATATAGAGCGCTCACCACTTTACCTCTCCATAGGCCGACTTGGCAAAATAGGCTCCAAAATAAATAAAATTAAAAAAAGGAAGAGGCCGACTTGATAAAATATTAAAAATGATACCTCAAGCACTCTATTTTTTAATTTTAATTTAATAATAATTAATTTTAAATGCCTTAATAAAAAAATCGATTTTCTAAGGCTCAAAATTAATTATTAAATACCAATGCACCTTTATTAAATGCCAATTTAATTAATTTTTCAAATATCCCAAAGTTAGTGAATTTGGCATCTAATGCGATTTGGAAGATGTTAACGCCCAAGCATGGTAAAAAAAATGAATGCCAATAACTTCGCTCTGGTCCCTTGGAGAGGGACAGGAGCACTTTTGCATTTTAAAACTTGCATTCCTCACTTTTTACGTTCAAAACTTCATCTAGGCGTTTTAAAATGGCATTTTCAATAGGAGTCTTCAATTTAATTCACTTGATCTTTAGAAGGAACGTGCCTTAGGACATTTTCGCCCTGGTCCCTTGGAGAGGGAAAGGAGCACCTTTTCACTTTGTCCTCAATCCTTTATCTTTTAATTGCCAATTCACATTGTGGGGTTAGCAATGATCCCTTTCGTCCCTTCAATGCATGTTCAACTTGTTTTTTGCAAGGCAAAATTGATGTTCTAGAGATTTTCGCCCTGGTCCTTCAGTGAGGGACAGGAGCGCTTTTTGCATTTGGCCTAGGATCATCAAGTTTTTGGAGTCGAACCTTTGTTCATCATGATTTAGAAGACCTTTCCAATCTTGCTCAACTTTGCCTTAGCATAATCTCGGAGGGAAATTGTTGATTTTATAAAAATCGCCCTAGTCCTTCAGTGAGGGACAGGAGCACTTTTGAGTCCATTGCGCAAATTCTTGATCATATCAACCTCAAATTACCCTCAAGGCGTAGAACATCATTCCCCACTCCTTCTTGAGTCCTGGAAACAAAAATAGCATTTCAAAAATGTAAGGTAAATGGGCATATTTGGAAATTTCGCCTTGGTCCCTTGGAGAGGGACAGGAGCACTTTTTGAAAATCGCTATGGTCCCTTGGAGAGGGACAGGAGCACTTTTTGCAATTGTCATCAAAATTTGCAACTCTTGTATCTCAATTCCACCTCGAAGCATCTTAAACATCATTTCGAACTTTTGCCTTGGTCTAGATTTGTCCAAAATTGGTGAGAAAGACTAAATAACATGTTTTTCGCTCTGGTCCCTTGGAGAGGGACAGGAGCACTTTTGAAAATCGCTCTGGTCCTTCAGTGAGGGACAGGAGCACTTTTGGAATTCCAAGCCAATTTGTCCTTTGCTAGTCTTCCAAATTATCTTCAATAGATAAATCATGCCTTCTTTAATTCATTTCAATCACGAAACTTGCCTTGCCTTTGCAAGAAATTTGCATTTTTAGAAAATCGCTTTGGTCCCTTGGAGAGGGACAGGAGCGCTTTTTTGCATCTTGGAATATTTCTTTGTCTTTTAAACCTTCAATCACGTCTAAGGCATAAAACATCCTTCGTCCTTCTCATCCAAGCCAAGTTTTGCTTTAAAATCTCAAACAAAGAAGAGAATTTTGAAAAAACGCCATGGTCCTTCAGTGAGGGACAGGAGCACTTTTTGTCATTTGGGTTGATTTCCTCGTTTGTTGACCATTCAAATTATATTCAATGGACAAAACATGCTTCCCTTGATCTCTTCAAATCATAAAATCATCTTGATCTTGCAAAAATAATGCAAATTTGAAATTCGAGCTCCAGTCCTTCAGTGAGGGATGGGAGCACTTTTTGCCCTCTAGACCAAAACGCTTCATCTTTCATCATGAAATTCTTTTGCTAGGGAAGATTTCACCTTGTCACACGCCATGAATAAGAATTCAAGTCCAAAGAAGGTCTAAAAATGTGTATATGAAGAAAATCGCTCTGGTCCCTTGGAGAGGGACAGGGGCACTTTTTGTCTTCCTAGACAAAAACTCCATCATTTCGTCGTCTTCGATCGAGTCTGGACGCATTTTCATGTTCATTTCATCCTTCACCATGTCTTTGATGTTTCAATTTGACCAAACAAGGCCAGGAATGACTCAAATAAGCCTTTTCGCCCTAGTCCCTTGGAGAGGGACAAGAGCGCTTTTCTCTTAATCCTTCAAATTTCATCATTTTCGTGCCTTCAAAACCCTTGAAAGTATCAAATCACGCCCAATTATCTCTCCTGGAGACCCTACACAAAACAAAATTAGAAAAGTCAGTGACAAATATGCACTAAATAACATTTTCGCCCTGGTTCCTTGGAGAGGGACAGGAGTGCTTTTATCCTTTCTGGCTAATCCATCCAAAATTTAGGTCTCCAATCACTTCACCAGGCAGAGTTAGATCATCTTCAAGGCCAGGAACCAGTCGGTTTTAGGCATCATTTTGCCTCCAAAAATTGATCAAAATTTACCTAGGCAAAACACAATTTCATCTTCAAAAAACTAACATTTAGACAAATTTGGATTTTATCCCAAAAAAATCCTGAATCTAGACCTAACCTGAGACCTATCTGACCTTCCTGACAGGCTTACCTTACTGTCTCAATCCCAATCCTCGAGAGGATGCTTAATAACTTTCAAAATTTGACTGGACTCGGCTTAAAAAACATTCAAAAGGAACCCCTAGGGTTTAGCCCTAGCCCAGACAAACAACTCACTCACTCAAAACCCTAAAAGCTAAGAGAAAAACAGGCAAAACAAAAAGCGAAAAGAGGGGGTCCCCATTCTAATGGGGCGATGTGTGAAATGGTCACAACAAGTCCTGATCCTGAAATTTGACTAAGTCTGAAAGTCCTGATCCTGAAATTTGGCTAAGTCTGGAATGTCCTGATCCTGAAATTTGACTAAGTCTAAAAACTAAAAATCCTCCAAAAACTAGATTTTGCAATATAGCTCCTAGAGGTCTGAAACCACTCTCAAACATCCTGAAAGTTATATCACTTATACTTAAATTTTATATTCCATAAAATTATCCTGACGGAGAGTTCAAAAAGTCAAATTTCGCTCTTGACCCTTGCTAAGGGTCCAAAGAGAAATTCATTATAAACTTCGTTTGCCACCTTGATTGAACTTGAAACCTTTTTTCTGGCCTTGAAAACGATCTTACCTTGCCTTGTGAAGTGATTTGAAACTTGAAGATTGAGCAGTTTAGCCTAGATTGTGAAATTCGCTCCTGACCCTTGCTGAGGGTCCAGAGCGAAAATTTTATTTGAGCCTATTGTCACTAATTTTGGCTAAATTTTTATGTGCAGGGTCTCCTGGAAGGAAGGTTGAACATCATTCAAAGGTTTGGACGCTTGCAAATTGATGAATTTTGGGCAATAAAAGCAAAATCGCTCCTGACCCTTGCTAAGGGCCCAGGGCGAGATTTTGATTTCCTTCATTTTGCAATGGAAAGAGACCAAGTTTTGATCATGAATGGAAAATAAATGACTTTCTCCACCCCCCTGAAGAAGTTTTGACTTGAAATGATGAAGGACCTTGTTGAAAACAGAAAAATCACTCCTGACCTTCAAAGAGGGCCCAGGGCGAAAATCTTATGGAGGTCATTGCTAGCCTTATTTGGTCGATTCGAGATGTCAAAGGCATGGTGGAGGATGAAATGAGCATGATAAAGTATCCAAATTCAATTAAAGAAGATGAGATGAAGGAGTTTTGCCCAAGAAAGGTAAAATCGCTCCTAACCCTTAGAGAGGGTCCAGAGCGATTTTCTTTATGTGCACATTTTTTGACCTTTCTTGGACATGAGAACTTATTCATAGCATGAAGCAAGGCGACATCTTCCTTGGCAAAGAAATTTCGAGATGAAAAGTGAGGCATTTTGGTCCAAGTAGCAAAAATCGCTCCTGACCCTCAGAGAGGGTCCAGAGCGAGATTTTCGAAAGTGCACTATTCTTGCAAGATCAAAATGATTTTTATGATTGGAAGGGATGAGGGAAAGCATGTTCTACCCGTTGAATATAATTTGGATGATCAACAAAAGAGGAAATCAACCCAAAATCAAAAAATCGCTCCTGACCCTCAGAGAGGGCCCAAGGCGAAAAACTTAATATAGGAACTTTTCATCCAAATTTGAGGAAAGCCAAGGTTAGGCATGGGTTTGAAATAATGTTTAAATTGCCTTAAAGTGAAAAGAGATTGTTGAGAGTTAGTATTTTGAAGGCAATTACAAAAATCGCTCCTGACCCTCAAAGAGGGCCCATAGCGATTTTCCAGGATTCTCTCCTTTGTTTGAGGAATTGAGACAAAATCTTGTGTGGATAGGAAGAGGAGATGATGTTTTATGCCTTGGAAGCAATTTGGAATCCAAAAGATGAAGGAATATGCCTAGAATCAAAAAATCGCTCCTGACCCTTGCTGAGGGTCCAGGGCGAAAATCACAAAAAATTGCATGTTTTCCTCAAAATTGTGCTAAGGCAAGGATAGGGTAAGGCAAAGAGACCTCCAAAAGCATGATGAATGATGTTTTGCCTTTGAAACTTGATGATTTTTGTCAGAAAATGAAAAATCGCTACTGACCCTCAAAGAGGGCCCAGAGCGAAAAGGATGAAAATTCTCATTTTTCCTAACAACAATGAAGCAAATTTGGGTAGAGTGCTAAAGCAAGGTCATTGCCTAGTGGCGAATAAGGTTTTAGTGAAAAAGGATGGAGAATTAAGCCCAATATGCAAAAATCGCTCTTGACCCTTGCTGAGGGTCCAGGGCGAAAAACATCAAACTTGCACTTTTTCCCCCAAATTGGATAGAGCAAAGTCTGGAGGTCAGTGAGGAAGCCTATTTAAAATGTCTTGAAGAGATTTTTGAACATTGAAAATGCTAATTTTGAGCAAAAAATGGAAAATCGCTCCTGACCCTCAGAGAGGGTCCAGGGCGAAATCATCATGGAGTTTAATCAAGCCTTGTTTTGAAAATTAATATTCTCCAAATTGCATTTGATCGCCAGAATTGCTAATTTTGAGGCATTTGGAAAATTAAAATTAAATTAGCATTAAATTAAAGCATTTTGGCATTTAGTAAATTGATTTTAAGCCTTAGAAAATCGAAATTTATTTTGGAGGCATTTAAAATTAATTTTTAATAAAGCGCTCAAGGCCTTATTTTGTTTTTATTAGCCAAGTCGGCCCCTTTTTTGAGATTTTACTTATTTTTTACCTCCTTTTTGCCAAGTCGGCCTAGAGGGAGCAAAGGGGTGAGCACTCTATATATTGGAGGAGTTTGTTTCACATTTCAAATCATTCAATCATTTCCTTAAGTGCGAAATTGGAGAACTAATTGGAGGAGCGAAATCTGGCTTGCTTGGAGCGAATTTCTTTCAAGTATTGAAAGCTAGAAGGAAGTGGAGTTTATTCTTTTCCAAGCTAGAGGAGGCACAATTCGTTCAAGAGAGGGCTTTGATCTACACTTTGCCTAGCGAAATTCATCTATTTTTACATCATTTCTTAGAGTTTAATACTCAAGAGGAGGTATGGCAAAATCATCTTGACACCCTTGTTTAAGGTTTGATTTTTAGACATTTTTTTTAGGAAAGTCTAAGTATTGCATGGTTAACTAGGAAATGATAACTCAAAGATTTATCATGAAGTTTCCTAATTAAAATCTTAAATCTTCCTTTTAAGTCTAAATTCTACACTTCAAGATATATTACTAATTGTGAAATGTTGTGTAGGTGTCAAGATGGCGACTCCAAAGGCAGGAGCATCTACTAGTCGCCCGGCTCTCACCAAAGAAGATCAAGCAAGGATAAGGGCGACCTCTTCCAATCCAGCATTCCAAGGCGAGGTACATCATCATCCTGCACATCAAAGACGAAAAAAGTTAGAGCAAGGGTTCGTTGAAGAAGCAGATAGTTTCAGAAGAGTTAATTAAAGCTAGCTTCTCAGCAACATCAAATTGGCATCAACCAAGTGTTAGACGAGGTGGCATCCTAGTCATCACTCCTCCAGTCGAATAGGTCCACCTCAGCGTGTCCAGATTCAATGTACCTAACTCATGGGAGGTGGCACAAACTTCGATGTACCTACCCCAGCTATCCATTGGTCGATTTTTCCAGAGAAAACATGTGTCCTAAAGATGTAATTTTATCATGGGTCAAGCATTAAATGTTATGTAATGGTTGTAACAAACCCTAATTAGGGTTTTCATTATTGAATCTTGGCCATTGATCTCAAATTGATCTTAGCCATCGAATTGTATTGTGGGCACTATATAAGCCCCAGCTCTTCATTTGTAAAGGCTAATAGAAAAGAGAGAGAATAATAGAAGATAGATAGAGAGTAGTTAGAAGGTGAATAGTCAGTTGATAGAGTAGCAATTAGAGTAGAATAGGAGGACAAGGCAAGAAATTGTTGCCATTGATTGTAAACAAACTCCATTTTCATTGAAGTAATGGTGAAGTGTGTCGTTTCTTGCAATATGCATAGTTTCTTGTTGAATCTTCAATTCTAGATGGTAGATGATTAGATCGAATGAAGGAAATTGTTGAATGCACCTGTGTGGGATCCGTCTAATCCAAACCACTAGCCTCTTGCTGATGGTAAGTGCACCTTGCGTGGTCAACTGGAACAAATGAGCTTAATCATAAGTCGTTACATGTCTATTGTTTCATGCATTTTCTTGAATGGTGATCGTCAGATGGTGTATGATTTAAACATATTAGAAGCATCCCTTAGAAGATCGCACTGAGTTGGTGTTGAATTGTTTAGCCTGATGGTGAGACCCAGCCCAGTAGGAATCCACCTAGTCATTCATCCATCTTCTCGCATTCTAGGTAGTAGAGTAGACTTCCTAAACCTTGTATCTTTTGCCATTTATTTGTCTTCCAATTAGTTAGTAGGACTTGTGATTCTAGCAAATCAGACGTTCAGGTCATTGAGTGTAAGTCCCCTTGTGATTCCAACAAATCACATCATACCACAGAGAGCTTATCCACACGTAGAGATCCTACAAAAAATAACCTTGAAGTCATCCCGATTGATCCTTTTTGCGACATCTTCAGCATTCGAAGACTTTACTCAAGAGAGGATAAGATACTTCGGTATTTTATTCTGTGTTTGCATGTGCATAAAAAACACATCAACACATACTTAGACAATTTCTTGACACAAATTGGAAAATTCAAGGAAGACATTCAACACGTTGAGGTGGCGCCTCGTCACCTTCCAACCAATCAGATTACTCCAAGTCAGCATGTCCAGGTTCGATGAACCTGACTTACCCAGAGGCTTCTAGAAGGGCACACTTCACAATGCAACAACCTTCTATTTTCATTGATGGTTCACATTTAGCAAGAAGGACAAGTGTCCCAAATGTAATTGGTCGAGGGTAGTTAGTTTTGGAAAACCCTAATTAGGGTTTATAGCTTTCAATCTAGGCCCTTGATCACTATTTGGTCTCGGCCGTTCATTTATTCTTGAAAACTATATAAGCCTACCTCCTCTCATTTGGAGGGGGTGAGGTTTTTGATGTATTGTTGCTTAAGGTCATTTCCAGATAATATATTGCATGTGCGTCGCTTTGTAATCTCTATTATTTGAATGGTTTCAATTGCCTCAACACTTAGTTAGAATTAATCTAGATTTGCTTTCATTGTTGTTAATTTGAATGAAGGATTTGGCAAGTGTCAATTGATGGTGTATCTCCGCTCATACTTTTGGTAAATGGATGATTTCCATCCTACCGTGTAAAGTTAGTCTGAGCCCATCCCCTATGCATGCCAATATCTCTATCATAAGCACAACCCATTGAAGATTGCACCGGCCTTGTGTAGTTGTCCCTAGTGTGGTGAAGCAAGGTTTGGTTTCTCGAGAACACCCAATTGATACCGTCTCCAGAATTCGTAGGATTAGATTAGCCTTCCTAAACCCTATCTCTTTTCCCCTTTCTTTCGAAAGTCTAAATCCCAGAAAATCCCAAAAAAAAAAAAGAAGAGGAGCCTAAAATTGCTAAATCCATCGAAGTCCAACAGTTCAAGATACTTGTCAAACGTATGTCCCCCTTGAAATTTCAGCATACACTACCCAAGAAGCTACTCCACTAAAGTCGCTTGTCCGCACATATAGACCTTGGAATCAGTAATGATTTTTCAGGAGAGGATAGAATACCTTCGGGTATCCTATCCTAATGTTTGGTAGATGATAAAACAAACAGCAACAAGTAGTAAAAAAGATTTTCCGGTACCTTCAAGGCACAACAAATCTTGGTTTATGGTATCTTAAGGATGACAATTTTGAGTTATGTACATATACAGATTCAAATTGGGCAGGAAATGTAGATGACAAAAAGATTACCACTGGCGGTGCATTCTTTTTTGGCAAAAGGTTAATTTCATGGATAAGCAAGAAGCAGACTTGTACATCATTATCTACAGCAAAAGCAAAATATGTTGCAGCAGCAACTAATTGCACTCAGGTATTATGGATCAAGCAAATGTTGAAGGATATCAAGTGATCAGAAATAAGTCAGAGAATTAAATATTTTAATCTTTAATTAATTTTTGTTCTCATATAAATGTAATAACCTTTCAATATTGGATTGTCTTTTCGACTTCCGATGTAAACATAAATGTGGTGACTGTTCAACTTCTTTGAAAGCTTATAAAGAAGCCCAATTCGAATCCAATTGCAAGGAGTTGGAGAGTTATGGAGTTACAGAGTTATAGGCATACGCTCCTTCACGAGATTGCCTAAATTGTACAGGCTCAGGCATACAACTCTCTTTTACAGAGTTTGCCCAAATTGGATACATTCCAGGCATACAACTCTCTTTTACAGAGTTCGCCCAAATGGGATAAATTCAAGGGCACACAACTCTCTTTCACAGAGTTTGCCAAAAAAAATTGTATGGTTCTTACATATTTTCAGTGAAATGAAATTTTATATGATTTGTTATGTGTTTACAATACCACAAATTCTGCTTTGGGTATTGTCCTCTGAATTGACAAAATAATTCAAATCATCAAGGTAAAATGCAAAGAACCGATAATTATTCATTGTGATAATTCAGCAGCAATTGATATATCAAAGAATCCGGTATTTCACTCTTAGACAAAGCATGTTTCTATTAAGTACAATTTTTTGAAAGAGAATGTTGAAGCAAATAAAGTGAGATTGGTTTATGTGAATACTAAAGAGCAAATTGCAGATATCTTTACAAAGCCTTTGCCTAAGGAAACATTTGAATATCTTAGAGAGCAGCTTGGGGTAATTTCCCCACCGGCAGAGACTTGAATGATGAAGTTTGGCATCAAACCGGCAAGAACTAACAGAAAAATATTTTTCCAGTCTTGATGAAGGAGAGCTACTTCTCAGGGGGAGTAGTTAGTTGTATGTTAAGTTCTGATTTTTTATTCTTAACTGCTTTGGCATTTGGTGTCAAAGGGGGAGAGATATCTATGGAAAAACTTTGTACTTTGGGGAGAGATGAACATTCTACTTGGAGAGATGTATTTTGGTTTTGATTTCTGGTATTGATCTATTTTGGGAGATTGTTGGTTTGTTAGTATTTGGCATTCTATTTTTGGCACTTAGATGTTTTTCCATCTAGTGTTGCCATCAATGCCAAAGGGGGAGATTGTTGGTATTATGGATGACTTCGTCATGTGTTGCATTGGTTTTGTCATTGATGTCAACACTTATCTTTCTGGAGGTCTACATTGTTGATTTGGCACTCTGGTTATATTGGTTTATTGTTGAACCGGCACATTGTGGTCCTGGCATGGATATTGGCTTATGCACAGTCATCGGTATATGTTCATCAGCAAGATATATGGTTCACCGGCAGTGATGATGACTTGTTATCATCTAGAGATCACTTGGTTATGTCGAAGACATGGATTGGATGTTTGGATTTGGTGTTTTTGCTTATCGGTCTAATCGGGTTGACATATTTGCCTTTACCGCCAGATAGGTCTAGGTTATGGACCGGTACAATTCCAGATCAGCCAAGCACGTTTTGGAAATGGCTTATTGATTGGATAATGTGTAAATGTATTGAGTCGACATATTGTATCGCATCAAGACTTATTTGTAATTGATTTAAATTGAAATATGTCTAGGGAGCCAACCTCATGTTAAGGTCTTAAGGTTTTTTATAAATAAATGTAAGATCTCATTTTGAAAGATGTAACAGGAGTGTGTGTGAATATTGAAGAGCGAAAATAAGCAGATCCTTGTGCGAATCGCGTAGACATTATCTAAAGGTTGAAGGAAAGGTTATGAAGATATTTGGCACTCATGATCAGAGCTTAAACCGGTACTGAATCCAGCATTGCATATGCTATTCTGAAGCAGTACATTGTCATTGGATATAACCATCCAACTATAGACAGTGTGACTCCTATTTTGTGATTGAGCGCTGAGCTCTAGGCAGTTGGCCTTTCTGCATGTGCAGACCTCATTTGTATACACTTACTATCTGCAGTAGTATCATCTGATTGTGGGTAAGGTTTCCCACCGTGGTTTTTCCCCTTACAGGGTTTCTATGTCAAAATCTTTGTGTCATGTGTTGTGGATGTTGTTTCTCTTTTTGTTTCATGCATTAAGTTATACCGGTACTGCTATAACTATTAATCTATTTTACAGGCATTAAGTTTGTTTTACCAGCACTAAGGTTTAAGTTGGAATAATTTGTTTTGGGTTATAATTTATTGTAAACTGGTTCACAACTGATTCACCCCCTCCCCCCCTCTCAGTTGTCCTTCCCGGTTCCTAACAATGTAAGGGTCTTTGTGACCTATTTGGACCTATTTGGAGCATGGGAGTCATAGATTAGGTTTATGTTCAATTTGGAGCAAAATTGTCAAAGTTGACAAAAGAGTTGTCCAGCAACTTTTAAGTTTGTAAGGGTAATTATGTGTTTGTTGTTAAAATGAGTTATAAAGGTGGTAATAACCATGTGGAGGCTTGGAAGGCATTATAAAAGTCTTCTACACGTTTGGATATGGCTGGTTGATGGATGTAATGAGCAAAATATCAATAAAGTTGTGAATTTTCTGCACTTTCTTGCATTTCTCAGACGTGACAGTCTGAAAACAAGTGTTTTTCTTATCCAAAACTCATCTATCTGCATTCTAAAGAATTTGGCAATGATAGAGGGGTGAATACTGAGTATTCCTGTTTTTGTTTCATTTCTTTTCATCAAGTTTTGAGGGAGTTCCTCTTAATTTTTGTAAAAACAGTCAAAACCCTGCCCTAGGGTTTGTTGAGACATTATAAAATGTAAATAGCCTCCATTCCATGTGATCAAGGGCCAAAACTTTGTGGAATGGAGGGCAAATATATGTATTTTAGTTTCCTTTTTGTTGCAAGGATTCATACATGATTTTGGGATGTGCAAACAAAGAGAAAGTTGACTGAAATTGTGTCTCAGTCTAGGACTGTGTTGGAGGAGTTTTGGTTGGACAAAGTACATTGTGAGACCTTGGAAGGTCAAGTGAGGGTTGTGGAGAATGTGTTAGGGTTCCCTTGATGTGGAACAAGGGTTGTCAAGTTGGGAAAACAATCCAAATGCACAAACTCATTGACTATCCTAAAATTGCTAGTGGCTGTCCTAGTTTGACAATTTAACAAGAACTTGTGTTTATGAGTTTGAATGCTGGTTGGTTTTGTAGTTGGAGTTGGTGAGTGTTTGGGCAGACCCTATTGAGTATTTAGAAGCCTTTGGAGGCACTGAGAAGTGGAAAAGAAACCTTAATATATGGCTGTCCTAAACATGTTGTTGACTGTCCTAAAAACAGGGAGTTCTCAATGAACATTCTTTTGTCATTTTGGGAGGTTGGGTGGGTAGAGAGAATCCAAAGTGAACCTGTCGATAAGCCTTTTAGGATTGACAAGGGAGTTATGTGTTTGTGAGGAATACTTGTGGCAAGTTGTGAAGTTTGGAACTAGTGGAAAGTGGGAGTCCTAGTTGGGGCAGCCTTGGTTGTGTGAGTACCAAGGAGACTAATGGTGTTTAAATGCTATGAAGCATGGTTTGGGGTTTAAGAGAGTTGAGTATGCATGGAGGAATGTGTGTGAGTGGTTGGATAAGGGATTGAGAAGCTTGGGTGAGTTTTGGGCTATTGTAGCCTTGTGAGTGGAACAAGAGCTTTGTGAGTGGATTTGTGAAGTTATAGAAGACTTAGTACCTATTGGTTAGGTAAGTTGAGAGAAAGAAATCTCCCTAATGTGGTTTTGGTGAAGATGCTCTGCATCACTTTTGAAGATATAGCCTCCTACTTTAAATTCATCATCAATACTCAGTAAAGAAAATATACAACAAAAGTCAAGCAGGTTATACCTATCCAATAAATTTTGTTATCTCATGGACCTCCCTCAAGGTAGGAGCAAGATGCTATGCCTATTCTTTTATATGTTCATTTTGTGCATCCTCATTGAAACCCTTTTCTTCCTTGCCAACCTTTGCTACATCAATATATGTGCATCTTCTTGCTTTATGACTTAGTCTCAAAATGCACAGTTTATTATTGGATCTTTACTCTTTACTCTTCCTTGGGGCTTTTGACCATCCTAATTCCGATCTTTCTTTTTTTCCCTTCAAACTTCTTGTGACCTAATCACACATCACCCCATTCCAAATGGGGACCCCCTACATTTTTGTCCACTTGGTCTTTTGGTTGTGGTTTTTTGGGTAGTCTGGCAACAATTTCTTCAATCTCCTTGAGTCCCCAAGTGGTTTGGTAAATTTGACTAAGTCTAGAAGTGTTTTTGGTGAAATTTGGCTGTCTAGAAGCATTTATTGTCTATTTTAGGGTTTTTATCCTTCAGACTTAGAAATGAAGTCAATAATCTAGGGCATAATGAAATTTGAGTTGAGCATAGAAAAGAGAATCCTTCGAGGAAGCTACCAATTAAATTTGAGCGATTTTTGAGGACGTAAGTTTCATTGTGGCTTAGATTGGCAATGGGCAAAGCACTTTTTGAGTTTAAACAAACTTACTATTTTTAGCAGTGTCAATTTTTAGTAAGTCTCACTATGTCCCGGTTTGCCTTAATTTGGTGTTTGGAAGAACTTACTATTTTGAGTAAGTCTATTTTTGGAAAGTTTGTGTTTCTGAATATCTAGTTCTAAATTCGGAAAAGTAGAAAAAAAAGCAAGTTATCAAATTTCGTCAGTTTGGAAATACTCCTCATATAAACAAGGCATGAAAAAATCTATCCTGGGCGCATTTCCCAAGGATGGAAGGATTATTCCAAAATTCATACATTCCTTCACCAGGCCCCAGAGTGCTCAGTCAACTTCCTTGGGCACATTTCCCAAGGACAGGAGGATTATTTCAAAATTCTAAAATTCCCCCCTCACCCAAAGTGTGCCAAGACTCCCTCCTTGGGCGCAAATCCCAAGGCAAGGAGGATTTTTCCTTGAGGAAGAAATTATTCCCTAACCCCTCAAATGTGCCTAGACATTATGGATTTTTCATTAATGAAGCGTAACTCAAGACATTATGGAAGTTCCTATTTTTGAAGTCAAATATGACGAGCGTGGTCCACCGAAATGACAAGTCATCTCCCCCTCATTAAGGAAACATGAAGTGTGATTGAAATGGAGTTAATGTAGTTGCTAAAATTGTCTCATTGCCAACTTAGCAACTTGGTGAACAAATTTTCTATTTAAGCAAGGCTTAAGATTTCATTCTTCACATCACCTTTTGAGAATTCAACCAAGAGCAAGACGTGAAGAATAGCTAGGGCGTGGTTTTTCATCATCTAGAAGTTCTTATTTTCAGAGTTTTTTTTAATTTATTCCAAGTCTAGAATATGCCGCATGGAATACTTCCATTAGTGGGTTTTCAAAATTTCCTTATCATGAATTTAATGTTAATTATTTTGTTTTGCAGGAATGGCAGAGTCAAGCAAGGTGGCAAACACTTCAAGGCAGACGCAGATCAAGAATGAATAGAAAGTATTCCTCCTCAAGTCAAAGATTATTTCAAAGTGGAGGGAAGTAAGTGACACCAACTTAGGAACATTCATATTGGAAGAATTCAAAAAAAGGATATTTGGTTACAATGGACATCCTCCGTCAACTATTGCCGAGAAGATAGTTAGAAGCACAATCACTTGTACAACACTACTTCTTTCAAGAAAGTGACACCTTCACCATGCACATTGTCAGATCCTTACAAGGAGGTATTCAGACAAGGTTATCAGGAATAGAGGAAGTTGGTAAAGAAGTATGGGGCTTGGTACATTCAGTTTCCAAGATTTACTTACATTCGGGTCCATGGATTCTATGCTTTGCCCTATAGGCTCCCAAGATACCCAACAAATAGAATGGTGCTATTGGACAAGATAGCTAACTGCATATGACAAGATTTAAAAAAAGAAGGGCAGGCTCGAATTTTCGATTGTCATGGGAGATTATGACAATTTATGCCCATTGTTGGCAGCAGCGGAGAAGTCAACGGATGAACTCCTATACTACCCACTTACACCCCACAACGCAAGATCGGATTTCAATCTCTATGATAAGATAAGAATGGTGGTTGGCACAAAACACAAGTACAAGATAGATCTAGAAGATTATTGGGCTAACGCCAAGGATGATTATGAGATCAAGAAAAGAATGTTTTCCAAATTGCCTCTTAAGTTGATAAGAATATGTGAAATCATCCAAATGCCAGATCAGATAGAAGATGTGAACACTGCCCACCCTGATTATGAAAAAGAAAAAGATAAGCCAATTCAAGCACCTAATTGGTCAAAATCAGAAGTTATTGATCTGGAAGTACTAAGGCAGCCAGTTATGAAATTCACGAGGCACTGGGTTAAACGTCACATCAATAAGTTGAAAGCAAAGAACGCCCACCTAACTTACAATTTGATGGGAGACTTGGAATCCCAAGATCAGGCCAAAGAAGAAGCAATTCCACAAGAAAGGACAGAACATGGAAAGAAGAAAAGTATTCTCGGGAATTCGCAAACGAGGAAAAGGCGAGAGGTTCCAAGGGAGGAACCACAATAGAAGAGGCAAAGGTTAGAACAAGCACAATCACCTAACAACTCTTCAAGTGTGCAAGAAGTTGACATCTCTACAAGGTAAGTAACAAGAGATCAGCCATAGGAAGAGGACCAAGTCATTTCGCAAGCACAGGATATTCTTAGTGTCAATGCTTTCTGAAGGCCCATTCAATAAAGAAATGAAGGACAAGAATTTCGTCCAGATACAAAACAACATGTTCAAGATTGTTACAGAGAAACAAAAATGGGAGACTTAGGACCCCTTCAAGAGTTGTCACATCCCACTTGTGCACTAACTATGTTTAAGATTCTTTCATGTTATGTAAATGTCATTTTGATTATGAATGAGTAGATTTAGATGCATATGTTAGGTTAAATTATATACATGTTATGGATGAATGTTATTAATACAAGATTATTGGCTAACTATAGGTGTTTGGTAGTTGATGCAGGACCGTCATCCTCCGAGGAGGAGGAAAAGCATCATCAGGTATGGGATACCAAAGAGCTGTGAATCACATTGCCATTTGAACCTAGAAGGTGATGACTTGGTAAGGTAAGTCAAGGGATTTTACCTAGTCTTGTGTGAGCGAGTCTAAGCTAGTAAGGTCAGCCTAATAGATGAGTAGGTTTGGTCTCGTTCGTCTTTAATCACCTTGGTATTAATCTCTTAAATTTAGAAATGTATGCTTGTTGTGGATAATGGTATTAAGAACAAAGTATAAGAGCATATGTTCTTTTTAAAAAAAAATTAATTATGAACACGCAAATATAATATATAGATATATATATATATGGTTGGGAATATAAAATACGTAGATAAGTAGGTGTGTATTTTTACACACATACTTACCTACCTATTAGTGAAACCCAACATATATATATATATATATATGCACTGTCATCAAAGACAGAAAGAAAGCCAGCACAAATCCACACATAGCAAAATAAGTGAAACAAGGATTCATTATACTGTCAGGTTAATCAATAGGAATGATTGCATTGGCCCCTTGGGCCAGGGATACAACAAAGTTAAATTATACAGTCTAGCATCAATTATTGATGATTCAAACTTAGTGTATCTACCTCTTCCCACCTAGTCTTGTGGGAAGTTACATTCACATGGCCTCCCACTTGTCCAAACCCTATCTGCAAGAATCCAATGATTCTTTGCACACTGTCTCTTGCAACTCTGTCTTTTCTCTGTTGTCATCCAAATCCCCATGCCCTTTGTTTATAGGCATCCCTTATGACTGAGGTTCTACCACCAACATAGCAATTCAGCTGAAAAATAGAAATGGGGTGAAGACTTAGAGGAAGTCGAAAGCAATTATAGGTAATACTCTCTGATTGTGAAGTTCTTTTCATGCATCTCCAATTTAATATGTTCATTAAGAGTTGGCAGATTACACAAGGTTTGCAATATGTAGGTTTAAAATTACCAAATAGATAAATGTCAAGAGAGATAAAATAAAGTGATTATGTATTGGTGGTAACAGATGTAGCATCTGGTGGTGTTGTGAATATAGCATCCAGTGGTTGTGAATATAGATAATATCAAGCTGTGATAGAGATGCCACATTTTCCCCTCTTTGATGATCTCTTCTACTCCCTTAATAAAAAACATAAATCAACTATCAAACAGGCTCAACAAAATCAGCTAAAAATTTTACATTAGCACAAGAACACTCTTCAAGATCAATTTTCTCACTTCAACTCCAATCACAAGATGAAGATTGTCTCCAAGATGCATGGATCACTAATTTTAAGAGACTAAAATGTGTTCGGTCACCCTTGATACATAATAGAGATCAGATGGGCCTGTGTCCCTTCATTCAAGAGTTGACTCAAAATACGACAGGTTTCTCAATAGGGTTCCTACTCACAGGTCTTACTGTCCTCTCATCACATCATCTTTTTATAGCATACAAGAGACAGTCTGTATCATCATCATAATCAATTCTATCACTATCATTCGGTTAAAAAGGACGCCATACAGGAACAAAACTAGAGCAACATAACAATTGTCCTGAACAGTTTTTCTTTAACCTTTTGAATATTATAGGTAGATAACATTGTCCCGGCCTGGCTGCCACTTTCACTAGCCCTCCTCCAAAGGCTTAATTTCCATTTCGAGAGTTCAACAAACAATGTGGAGCTCCAATTTTAATCTCTCTTTGGGCAATTCTTGCATCTTCCTATGCTTATTGTACCTGGGGTCCTATTGTACTAAAATTGTGCACAGCATTCAATTGTTCTTCCCACCAATATATTTTGTCTATACTCTGAGTACTTATTAGTTACCAAAGCACATTGATAAGCAATTCATTTCATTTCAAAATGACATTAAGCATGCAGGAAAAATGTATGAAAGAATGGCTACAGCGAATTGAAAAAAGCTCCTTATGAAAGGTTTGCTAATCAACATTACAAGATAATAAGCAAAAGCAGGTATTGAACTCTGGACAAATAAGCAGAATATATATTGAGCCAAGCACGTATACAATAGTAAATAATACTCACAAGCAGCTCTTCTGGGGAACATCACTAGTTTTTTCTTGCATCATTGACAGGTAAGATTCCATCTCCAATCAAAAAAGGGCACAAAGATAAATCTTAATTAAAAAGATTAGCTAGATTTCTAGTTTGATTCTTTTAGTGAGGGAACTAAATTTGACAAACTTAAACCAATAAATAACCTTCAGCTATTCTCTTTCATCCCGATAATGGTTCATGGAGCGTGACCAAAACATTGATGAAAAAATTCTTACACAATTGAATCCAGAAATATATTACAATCAATGAATAACCTTTCTTTGGTCAGAAAATACATGCTCAAAAGATCAGCATTAATGAGTTCATAACATCATGACAAAGGAATCATGCACTTACCAAAAGCAGGCGGGCTCCTAGCCAGAATTGTTTTGGTGAAGGAAAAGGGTACAGTAGACGACCAACACCATATACAGCCACTGCAAAGAAATGTACAACCAAACTCAGTGGCCTTGGATTAAGGCCAGAAAGCAAGGCTACAGGTCCAGAGGAAAACACGCCTCCCAAACTTAAATAGTCAAAACATGCTTGTTGCATCTCTTTCATCGCCTGATCAGGTGAAGCACAGAAGACCTTATACAGAGCACCTGCCAATGTATTTATGGTTGATGCAACAGGCTGCATAAGATGTAATGAAAACTCCCTGGAATTAGTACCAAATAACAGAAAAAAAAAAGAATATTTATATAAAGAATAAAGCTAGCTACAGAAGTACTTTAATGACGAGCTCATGGTCTAGGAGGATACTGTAAGCATTAACAGGCTTTTTGTATCTATAAAATTGCAACAGCATTTTTTTGCACAAAATAATTCTTCACATTATTTGTACAGAAAAAAATTGTCCAGCCATGACAAGTACATACCTTGCGTAGAGTGTAAAATGATTCCACATATTCACAGAGTGCTGAAGCATCATGAAGATTACAAAGAGGTTTAAAAAGCCTTTCAAGAACCACAATGTCAGACAATGCAACGGTCATTCCTCCACCAGTTAACGGATGCCTCATATTGAAAGCATCCCCCAGTAGAAGAGCTCCAGGCCTAGGCAATGGTGAGGCTGGCATGATCTTGTTTGGCATAGTTCGTATGTTCCCACTTTCTATAGCAGCTAAGAATGGTGTTTGTAGTTGCTCTGGAAGCTGAGAGATTGCATGACAAATTTAGAGAATTCTCATACAACAGCTCTCACCATATTAAGAAAGAATACTTAATAAAAATAGGATCTGTCAATTCTTTTGTCCACTTTTTAGCATCCACTGCATACAAATAAATACAAAGCCAAGCTTAAAAGACAAAAATAAATGTGTCCAACTTCTATCTGATACCTGAGGAGCCACCACAGTTCGTAAATATTTTGCCATTTCTCCGCTGGCAACAGATGGAACCTTTTGTCCCGGTACATCAACTAAGCAACGAACCTCTGTGCTGCTAATTGGATAGAATAAAATAGGAGAAGGGTCTGCTAATATGACATGTCCATGATTAGGGTACGGAAGCTCACAGTTTTCCAGCACAAGACCCACAAAACATGAAGGAACATCTACCTGCATATAAATTCAGCAAAAATATCAGTTGTGATAAGTGCATGGCCTGTTTTTGTGATAGAAAAAACAGTCCTACTTTTCCTCAGAAGGAAAAAGGGATTTAGAATAAAATTGTCTTATATCAGGCATATGTTCTCATTGTAAAATAAGATTTTGCTTCTGGTACCTATATGGAAGCTTTTCATTGAGTCCAACATAGTCATCTACAGAGAATGCAACTCTAATATTTAACAAGTTTTTAGACCTCTTCCTCCCACTCTCTACCCTCTGATTAAGAAAGGGTAGCCCTAGCACAATTATTGTGCCAAATGCTTCAGCCAAGTTTAAGGATATTGTTTGCATTTTAAGTTGTCAGTTTGGGTATGCCTCTATGGCATTTTATTTCCCTGGGTTCGGTACTGATGTACTATATATATAGTAAAAATTATTTAGTACTGGAAACACATTTGACACTTGACTTTTCTAGTCGATACATTTAACAAACAATGTCTCTAAACATTTGTTAAAAACTTTTATTAATTTAATTATAATATGGATAAAAGAAGAGCCCTCTGGATTTAAAAAATTTTATAATTATAATAAAATAAATTAATCTAGTCTCTGAAAAGAAAAAGAAAATTGTATTTACCAATGTTCCATGGCATCGCATGACGGGGGAGCATGGGAACTGGTCTTGGGGATGGGGGGACCAAGGGCCTAGACTTGGGGAAGGCAGGGCTATGGCAGGGGGATGGTGGCAAGGGGTAGACATCCCGGAATCTCCTAACAATCTCAAAGGACATGAAATCATTCCAATGGAAATGATGAACAGTGAAATAAAGAAAGGAGGAAATTATCCATATGTTCATGTTCTTTAAAATAAATCTTTTGTCTGTACCCTAAATGACTAAAAAGTATCTGATGTTGAATTTGATGAAGACAAGTGCCTTATTAGAGATAAAACCGAAGATTACCAAACTGCAGGAGTGGCATGAGGAGAACGATCTGTATAAATCCATGGCCATTCCTGCTGTACGATCTCTATTTGTAACTAAATTTGTTGATATCAAATTTCAATAAAATATGGTGTTTCAAAATAAATCTGTTTGTATTTTTTTTTTTAACTTTATTACTGAAGTGACATGAGAGACACCTGGGTGTCTCTAGTTTGCTCAGGAAACTCAACAGCATCCTTTGAGCATCCCAGGGATGTACTCAAGTCTCTGTGGAGTCTCCAAAAAGGGAAAATCCCAAAAAACGTTCCCTCTTTGAGATAAACATCTAGGAAACATCCCAAAAAAAAGTGGCCGCAATGGCAGGACAGCAGAGAACATTTTCCCAGAGTATCCATGTGCTGGGGATGTCCCCAACCTGAAAACATCTAGTTTTTGAGGGAAATGCATCCTCATGGAACGCACTATTTACAAATAAATAAATTTACTTCCTAAAAAATTTTAAGATAGCTGATATATAAATATATTAGAATCATGCATATGTGAATGTGATGTAACTACAAACAGTCCTAATTAAGACACTTTAAATGCTATACTTGAATTGCATTCACTAAAGCAGCACAACTTTCCAAACATGAAAGGTGCAGATTCAATCCAAGGAGCCCACAGTGCATTCCATAGAGCCCAGAGTAAATGAAGTGCATTGCATAACGCCCAAGGTGCATGAATACCACCACTTGCAAAAATTCTCTTTCATGTTTGGAAATTTGCACAATTTTAGCAAACATCCAAGATAAATGTCTTAACTCAAGAAGCTGTAAAAATAAATGGTTGGACCCTCTAGCACATAACATGAAAGAAGAAGCTTCTAAGAGATGAAGCAAGTACGACAAATGCTCTACTTGATCTGGGTCAGATGCCTATGTGGGTGTAGTCAGGGCATCAAACTCCACATCTAAAAGGGTAATTTTAAAATATTGTCTTTTATAGTTTGGACGCTTTTTTCCCTGCATGTATAGAGTTCATCCAAGGCAAGATCCTGCTGCCCCAGCTACCCTTTGGGTGCATTTTCAGGGTAATTGAGCTAGCAAAGCAAGGCCATGCCATAAACATCCCGCTTCCATTTGGTTTGTCGATGGGGGCCCAAATAGAAGAATTTGGTAGCATAGAGAAACATGGGATGTCACATCTTCTTGCTCCAAATTTGAAGGTTGTTATCATCAATGGAGACAAAGTCGAGGGCTGAAATCACCAATGAGAAAATTTGTTAAGTAACTTAAAACCCTAAAATACAACAAACAGTTTAATCTGCATGTCTTCCAGCAAAATAAAAAGCTTCTCAGTTTTACCACTTTGAGTTAGGCTGCCAAACCTTCCTTTGCATAGTTGGCTCCCTTCTTGTCTGAAGAGTATTGGTGAATCACTCCGTAAGTTATTTTTATATCTTCTGAAACACCTAAACTATCTTATAAAACGTTTGGAAGTAGCAACAAAATTTTGAAATGATGGGTTTTGGATGCCATAATTATTTTGGTTTCAGACACTTGTTGGATCCATGTTCTGGTAAGAAAAAGAAAGCTCCTAGTTTGGCTTCTTGGTGGGAAGAAGCAATACCTTATCATCAGATTGTTGATGGCCTATCCCCTGGCTGATGCTCCTATTTCAAAAGATACAACTTCCTTAGGGAAGCCTCTTGAGGGTATCTTCCCTTCTCCTGCTGGAGATTCAACTTTGGACCTGAATTATTCATCTCCCAAAATGCATGTATCTCAGGCTGAGGAGCTTTTGATGCCATTGGCTGATCAGTTGAAGTCTAAAAGTGTAGCTCGGTCTATACCCCTTTGTGTGCTTCCTACAGAGAAAATTCCTAGTTCCCCTGTGCCTGTCTCAAAGGTTGTGCTTTGCTTTGGTGGTAGATTTTCCCATTGCTGAACTGGATGGGGATTTAGATATGGTTCAACAACTATCTTCTACAAGAAATCATTTTCAAGAAAGCAAGCCTCATTTCAGATGATTCTGAGATCTCAAAAGAAAACAAGGTTGGAAGCATGTCTAGTGTTGTGTAGCTTTTAAACAATTGTTATGTTTTCTTTGTTCCCCATTTGAAAGTGTCTAAGCATTTAGCATTGTTATATTTTCAACTTTTTAGGCTCTTCTATACATCTAGGCCTATTTGTAATAATTTTTATGCAATGGAGTCGACTCCAATAGACCCACAGGAATAAAATACAAGTTTTTAACTGAAGATGTGGAGTAAGGTTAGACAAACCTAAGTAATGCCCAATGCAGAAAAAGAACAATTGCAGCCTCTCAAAAAGGTTCCCTTGATGGAACATATGGTGTGAATCTGTCCTTAGCAGCTAACCATTTAAGTCCATGGACTAGTAAATTTACAGGTATTGATATGATGATTAGCAACAGGCTGCAAATGACTCTGAGATTGGAACATCACTTATGTGAACAGAGCTTGTGAGGTGACAGGAGAGGAGCGGCAATTCATGTTTTCTAGTAAAGTACACAACTGTTTTCTCAATAGCTGCATTGAAAACATGCCCTCTATCAGAACCTTGTAAAAATCCTTTGCAGACTAATCAGAAAAATAAATGTGACAGTTCATAAATGATAATGAATCTCTGCAGATTGCTCCAATGTGACTCATCAGCAAAGAGAAATTGATTTTGGAAGGTTTTAAGTTTTTTCTAAACTTTGTTTTTATGGTAATAAACTACATAAAGGTCCTTCTAGAAGCTCTTACAAAGCCCTCAGTTTTGTTCTATGTTTCCGGGTCCTTCACCTAAAGGCCCGATGTGGGTGCAGGTGCAGTGTGTGTCTGGGTGCGATGCCAATTTGGCACCAGGTTCACCCAAGGTGCCACCCAGGTGCCCATGCGATACCCTAGGTGAACCTGGGACATACCCAAGCACATAGATGAACTACTCGCAGAAAACTCACCAAGTTTTTCTCTGAGGCAGGTATTTACGCCATTAACTCGCCGAGATTTTGACAAAAACTCGGACGCTCAGTTTCATATGCAGAAAGCGTAAAAAAAAAAAGGTTCATTTCATCATTTTCTGTTTGTTATTTTTCTGCTAAGGGGAAAAACGCCCTCCCAAGCATTTGCAAACTGATTTTCATCGATTCTTGTCAATTATAAGCGGATTTGAAGCAGATTTGAAGTGGTTTTTGAAGCAAAATCAGATTCCAAGGTAGGTTTTCTGATTTTTTCCTATGTTTTTTTAAAACATTTTATTTATTTTTTGTTGCATCTAGATTAATAGAAAATAATTCCTAAATAGTCAAAATTGATTTAGAGTCATTGGAACAAGATTTAACACCATTTTTGACAAATTTTGTTGATTTTTTCACCGTTTTTTGAAGAATCTCTAGTTTTTCAAAAACATTCAAACCCTAACAATTTTTTTTTATTTTTTTAACTTTCAATGATGTCTAAAATTAATTAAACTACTTTGGATAGTTTGCTAAAAATTTTAACTAGAATATAAAAAAAAAATTCACTTTGTATGTGTAGGTTAACAACCATTAATTTATAATGGCAAATATAGGTGGCTCCGCTTCAGCTTCAGGGTCTACCCCGCCAGTAGATGCATGCCCATCTGGATATGTAGGCACCTGTCCTAGAGGTGCTAGAGATAGGGCTTGGAAGTATGCATTTAAAGGACCGGAACCTAGGTTGGTGATACGCATTAAATGTGAAAGAATATTTCATGGAGGCATAAACGGCCTCAAATACCACCTTGCAGGATCGAGAAGCATGATGCTAGGGTATGTTTTGGGGCAACAGAAGAAATAAAAAGAGAAGCTAATGCCATACTTGCAGCTAGAGAAGAGAAAAAGTCGCAAAGGGAGAGGACAAAACTAGCCATGAGAGTGGCCATAGCTGAATCTCAAGGTGCTTCAATTGACGTTGAAGAAGAAGAAGAAGAAGAAGCACTTCGAGGCATAATGGGCTCTCGTCGTGGCCCATGTATCCCCAAACCCAACACCACCTTGGCCACCATTTCTGCTTCTTCTAGTAGAGCACCTGCTGCATCACCATAAGTGGCACAGTCTATAGGTAATTATTTTGTACCCAGGAACACACCTAGAGCACAATCATTAGAGGCAACTAGATGGAATAGGGAGGTGCATGACAAAACAGACATTGCATGTGTCGATTTTTGGTACTTCAACAACATCCCGTTCAATGTGGCAAACAATCTTTATTGGCTTAATTTGGTTACCGCGTTGACATTTTCGGGAAAAGGATACAAGGCCCCTTCTCACAAGGACTTTGGTGGGAGGTTAGTACATAGTCCACTTGATTTCATTTTTAAATGCTTTTCTTGTTTATTAAATCAAAATTGTGTACTAAGACCTAATTTCACTTTGTTCTTGTAGGTTGCTCACAAATGTAGTTGATAGGGCAAAAGAAGTGGTGGAGGACCAAAGAAAAGAATGGAGAAAATATGGCCGCACAATTCTTTCCGATGGGTGGACAGAGGGCAAAAACCAAACCATAATTAATTTTTTAGTTGCTTGCAAGAGCAATGTGGTGTTCTTGAAATAGGTGGATGCCTCCAACAAGGTGAAAAATGCTGAAACTTTGGCTCTAATGTTGGAGCAAATTGTCATGGAGGTGGGAGTTGAGAATGTGGTGCAAATAATCACGGATAATGCAGCAGCATATGTGACAACAAGTAGAATCCTCCAAGATAGGCACCCCACTCTTTTTTGGACACCTTGTGCAACACATATCCTTGACCTTCTTTTGGAGGACATAGGAAAACTTGATTGGGTGACTCTAATTGTGGAACATGCAAGGAGGATCACAAAATATATTTACAATCACCCTTGGGTTCTTCACTTGATGAGAGAGCACACCCAAGGAAGAGATTTGGTAAAAGCGGGTGTCACAACAATTTTCTTCGCGTTGCAAACCTTTCTTGGTGCATTGACTTAATTGAAACAAATGTTTGTGAGTCAAGCATGGCTAGACTCGCTTTATTCAAAAAAGCCTGAAAGAGAGGGTGTTGCATACATAGTCTTCGACAACCTATTTGCACAAAGAGCTGCAAAGATTGTGAAGGTAACTTCAAAACTTGAATATTTAATTATTCTTGATGCAAGTCTCTCATTATCAATTTGTAACTTCGATAATTAACCTTTTTGTAATTTGTATTTTTCAATTGTACGTGTCGGAGCCCTTGGTTAGAGTTCTCCACTTGGTGGATGGGGATCAAACCCCAATGGGGTATGTTTATGAGGCCATGGATACAGCCAAGGAGTTTTTCAAAAATTACTACAAGACTCAAATTTGATCCCATCTGGGAAATTATTGATAAGAGGTGGAACAATTAGCTCCACCAACCCATTCATGCAACAGGGTACTACCTCAACCCTTGTTTTAAGTTTGAGGATTCTTACTCAGATCCTAATGGAGAGGTCATGGAGGGCCTCACTACATGCATTCAAAGGATGATACCTGAGGTTGACATGAGAGACTTCATTGTGGCCAAACTCTAAAACTATGAGGAAGTAAGGGGTAAGATATTCTCTTCAGAGCTAGCCAAGAGAGGAAGAACCACTCAAACCTCAGATATAATATTTGCCATTTGGATTTTGGGGTCTAAAGTAATTGATAATTTGATAAAATATGTTTTCACTTTTCACTTTGCTTTCTAACTTTTCAATATTTTATTTTGCAGATGCTTGGTGGCAAAGTTGGGATGGAAATACCCCAAATCTCAAAAAAATTGCCCTCAAAATCTTATGTCAGCCTTGTAGTTCATCCAATTGTAAGCGCAATTGGAGCTTGTTTGAGGCCATACACACGAAGAAGAGAAGCAAGTTAACTCAATGACCTTGTCTTTGTGCAATATAATCTTCGATTGCGCATAAGGAAAGTAGAGGAAGCACCAGCTAGTCCAATTGATTTGGTTGATATAGATCCTTAACAATGATTGGACATCGCAGGAGCAGCCTCCATTGTTTACTGAGGATGACATCTATGATTTGGAGAGGCAGGCTATGGAGGAGGGGGGTGGATTTGGAATCACACTGGATGACATTGAGGAGGATGAGGAGTCATTGTTAGTACCAATAGCAAATAGAGGCAGTGCTACATCCAGGATGGAGGTCAAGCCATAGCCTGAGCCAATCATACCGAGCGAGGAGGTACAGCCACAACAGACTTCTAGGACTAGACCCTCTAGTTCTACCTCTCACCTAGTTTTTACTAGAGCTGGGAAGAGGAAGATGTAATTGTATTGATGTATTTACTTTTAGTTTTACAAAAACTATTTACTATTTTGCTTCCAGCCATTAGCATTCCTCATGAGGATGCAATTTTGTACCCACTTTGCATTTAAATCAATTAAATATATCTAGAGTCAGCTTGTTTCTTTTTTGTTCTCATTTATTGACTCATTGGATGCATCTCCTCGTTGAATTTTGCAGAGAAAATACATTTCTAATCAAATTTATGCAATTTTTTAAGTTCCCGAATTTTTTGCCGAGTTTTTTTTTTCGGGCCTTGGAAAGTTTTGGGTTTTGGCAAGTAGTTCAACAGCAACTGTGCCTAGGCGAATCCAAGAGTACCCAAGGCGTGGGTGACCAAAAAAACCATCTTTTCAACAAACAAAAAAATGAAAAAAGTTGAAGCAGGAGATGCATAACCAGATATTGCTTGAGATGTTATGCACATGCTCGGTTCCAGATAAAAGAGCTCTAAATTTCTAGTTTTTGAAATCATACAAGTGAATATGAATTGGAAATTGTAATGAACTCTGAATTCCTTATAAGATTTAATATTCCTGTACCCATACCCAAGGAAAAAAAAATTGCCATTCCGCCATACCGGGTTCCAGTTCCTGTACGCAAATCAGCAACTTAGGTTTTGTTGTTAGTGAGATTTGACAAACAATTTGATTATTAAATCCTATATATCAATCAGGAATTATGGAAAAAAATATTTTCTGGTTTGAATTTCTACAGTCCTTATAAATAGACATACAAATAATTAATTTGCCTATTAGTATAACCTACACCAACTGATGCCTTTGTCAATCTTAATATCAAAAAATGTCATGTACCTGAAAATGAATAACTGCCAATATTCTAAATTTTACTCTATGGTAAGAAATAACAAACGAATCTAAATAACAAAAAAATGTGGTTGGCACCTTTGGATTACAAAGGGAACGTCTTAAATTTGAAAAGCATCCATCACAAACAATAGTAAGAGGGGCTAATGCTTCACGTTCCTCCCCAGATGTAGACCTGTACCTCACACCCTTCACAATTCCATTCGTTTCAATCAATGAAAGTACAGTTCCTTGCTCCAATCGAACCCTGCAATCATATATATTTTGAATTGATATGAGTTTCACCTTCCATTTTTCTCATGTAAGAAACTTGAAAGTAGTATATATTTATGTTAATGCTTCTCACTTCAATGTTGATTGGCAGAAATTTTCCAAATCAAAACAAGGAAAAAAGGCTTGGAATAGTAAAGTGTTGACCAAATACAGATTCTAATAAACTGAATAAAAGGAGGGATTTGGAAGGGGGGACACATCCTCATGGAACACTGATTATCATTATATATTAATATACTATTAATAATTGTATAATTATATATATTAAAATATATAATTGAATAGAGAGAGACTTTTTTTGTATTGACTAAATTAAACCCAATTTTTTTTGTCAGATCTGCAAACTGAAATTGTAAACCCGAACCAGGACCTCAACTAACTTCAGCAACATAGCTCTATACAAAGAGGCATGCTTCGGCCTCATCTCCAGCACCTAAGGTGGATATACAACTAGGCCTGTATCATCAATTACAAGGTTCAATTTCAAATTGTTTTCAGGATCCTGCCTAGTACTGTAACATCTTGTAATTTAAACATCTATAGAAAACAGAATTGCAAATGTGCAACTTATTTTATTGAATGTTGTAGATCACACTATAACCATATAGGAGCATCCAGTTCTAGGATGATGCCATGCTATCACTCTGGTGTTATGAAAGCATAATGTAAATAATATTTGTTTTATATTATGACTTCGAACTGGAATTAAATCACATGATCTTAGTTGAGAAAGAAGATATATATCAATGGAAGAATTTAGCCATGCATATAACTTTCATGTACCTTCTGCAACTTCCAATAAATAGACCAGGTTCAGATCAAACAACAAAAAGATACCAAGACATTCCATAATGAAAATACAAAGGACACTGTATGTACGTTGGCAGAGAAGAAGCCTTTTCTCGTAGGCGCTGAATGAAGCGTCCATTGTGGAAACTACGGCCAGCCACGTCTGCATTGTGTCCTTCCAATGGATAAGAGACTTTAGTATGTTTTCCTTCCTTAAACAACCCATAGCCCAGCACACGTTGGGCATCAATTCCTTTAACACAATCTGCACATGAGAGAAATTATAAGAATGATATTACATAATTATAGAATCCAAACAATGCATAGTTCATACCAAGCCTGTGTAGCAGATAGAAATACCAGCATCAGATGCATGCCATAGGGAAAACCACATTTCATAAAGGCCTATACAAAATCTTGAGAATATTCATTTAGGGCGAATAAAAAATTTCCTTGATAATATATAGTCTCATCAAAAAGGTCCCAATACCATAGAAATGAAATCAAATGCTCAAAACAGAAAAAAAAAGGGATCCTCTTTCATTTACAACAACCTGCTGCCAAGCTAAAACATAGAGAGAAAACACGACCTCTATGAAATAATAGATCCAAAAGACATACCTTCAAGACCAAGCTCAACAAGTTTCAAGTAACCGCCTGGCTGTAAAAGCTCCCCTACAATTCTGTCAGGTTCAGTCAAATCTCTCTCAAGAAGATGAATACGTCTTCCATCCTGCATTTCATTGGATTTCAAAAAATGAGAAAGCAACACACAAACCATCACTCCATCAGTATCTGTATCAGTGCTGTCAACTAATTCAACCCTTCCAAAAATGTTTCAGAGTTTTACATTGCTCTGTCATAAAAATGCAAAATCCCCACCTTTCTTGAACTTTGCTTCAATGCATTCTTCTAGCTAGGGATGCCAAAGATAGAATCAATCCATAGAAAGCTCATGTACATGGAAATAATCATACAGCAATTAATTTAAGAAAGAAAATTCAAATTGGCTGCATCATGCAACAGATATAACAAGGATATATAGCAAATCTATGGCATAGCTCACTACATAGATACAGCAATTAATTTAAAAGCTCTTTATCCGGCACAGTTTCTCGCTTCAGCAAAACATGACCTGTATAGCAAAGAATGTTCCATGAAGCAAACTCTGTTTCCCTGAAAGATAGATGAGAAGGGCATTTTTTATGGGGTAATTTTCATCTATTGGCTATTTTCCACAGATATTTCAAAACTTCTATTTTAAATTCAAATCATTTTTTCAAAAAACCCCAAAATTTTATGTAAAATGTTCATACATTTACTAGTTTTGATAAAATTTTAAGCATATATGCATGCTTATTATTCTACAGTTGTGAGAACTTTTATTCAGAAAATTTTCAGAATGAAACGTGGCATAAAATCTTCAAAACTTCTGCACAGTTAATTCAGAAAAGCCTCAAGAATAGACCTGACTGTCAAGGTCAATAATGTCAGATATTTAGCAGAAAGTGCAAACACCAAGCACCCGCATTGTCTGCTGCGCGGTTGTTTAAAGGACATTTTTGTATATAAAGGATGGAAAAACTTTGCTTAGATCCAAGGCAAACTTCATAACTCTCTAGTTTCTACTTGTACAATTATTAGAAGCGCTTATTACATCATCAAGATTTACAAATATAGTAGAGTTCAGAAACCTCGAAAACAAAGATATATATGTATAGTAAAGCCTGTTGAAAGTGCCATTCAGATTTGGTGTTGAATGATATATATCTATAGCAAATGCCAGCCGAACTACAACAAAATTTGGTGTTTAAAAACTTCTTTCTTCCCCCTTAATCTTACAGGCCCTCTTGCGAACCTAAATAAACTATTTCAATTTCAAATAAATTCTTTATTTCTGGTTCAACTTGTAAATCACTGTGCGCTTGTATATTGCAGTGTCTGGAACTCCTCGTAGCATCTAAATGGGACTTATCCATGAGGAGATTTTATAAATTAACATTTAATAATAATGAACATCATTATTTTCAATTATGTTAAAAGTACTAATACAAGCACTCGGACCCAAACACTAAAGGTAATTTAAATCAGGGCCAAAAAAATATACAAAAAGTTTTTCAATAAAATTATTGGAAAAGAGAAGAATTGCCTTGCCAAGAGTGTAAGCGAGAGCTGAACCCGCAACGCCTGCTCCAACAACAATAACGTCTGTTTCTTCCTTCCCTTCACTATCATTCTCATTAAGTAGGGCGCTCTGAGCATGCATTGTCAAAGATGTTGCACTTGAATTCTTCTTCCTGCGCATTGTGAGCAACAAAGAAAGAATTGTTCCAAAAAGCAAAGCAAACACCACTGGAAATCCCAAATACTCCATTGAAAATGAAAAGCCAGGATATCCAAATCAGCTTCCAGCTTCCTGAGAACAAATTATTAAAACCATGGATTGTCCCGGTTCTTTTGTGCACGGCCACAGAATTGCTGTGTGGCTGTTATTGACCAAAAGTTCAAAATCTTCTGTACGTAGGTATGGAATTAAATGAAACAGGTGAGCTTGCAACTCGTTGGCTTTCTCTTGAGAAATGTCAAAAATGAAAAATATGAATAAATTTTAACCGTTAATTACAAACTAAGTCTTTGAGGATAGGCATGTGCTTTGTTGGTCCCTCGTCTTATTATTTTTCCCTCTTGGAAGTATCGAATATAAAGTTTAAAATAAAATTAAAAAATTAAAAATTCATCCATTCTTATGGCTAAGATTGTATAACTTCTTTTTCTTTCTCTTTTTTTTTTTTCGAGTCACTTTAATTTGATTTTTTTGGGCAAAGTGTAACAATTGACATATTTTTGTAAATATTTATCTTATAATTTTATATCATAAAAGAACATTTAAATTTATAATAAAAAATTTATCCGTTCTAATGACTAAGATTGTATATCCATTCTTATTATTTTTCCCTCATGGAAGTATCGAATATAAAGTTTAAAATAAAATTAAAAAATAAAAAATTCATCCATTCTAATGGCTAAGATTGTATACCCATTTTTTTTATTTTTTTTAGTCACTTTAATTTGATTTTTTTTGGGCAAAGTGTAACAATTGGCATATTCTTGTAAATATTTATCTTATAATTTTATATCATAAAAGAGCATTTAAATCTATAATAAAAAATTTATCCATTCTAATGACTAAGATTGTATATCCATTTTTTTCTTTTTTTCTTTTTTGAATCACTTTAATTTGATTTTTGCAAAGTGTAACAATTGGCATATTTTTGTAAATATTTATCTTATAATTTTATATTATAAAGGAGCATTTAAATCTATGGATAATTTGATGCTACTTAGAAGTAAAATAAAGAATAATTTAAAAGATTTTGATTTTTGTGAACATTTATTTTTTAGAAATGGCAGGTTTGAATGCATCATGAAGGTCAAAAAAATGCTAGTTAACTTTGTAGTAATGAAAAAATATAATTGTATCTTTGACGATGGCATATTTCATCTTTACCACAAGTGAATTATCTTCAATAACACTATCATCTTTAGCGATAGTTTGTTACATATTTTGATAGTATTGTCATATTCAACAACTTTATGTTTTTAACAACTTATGACAACTTTGACAATAATTGTGACTTTGGCAGCATCTACAACTTCAACAACAATACAAAAATGATAGCTAGCATTTATGGCACATGATGGTATTAACTCCAAGGGATGTTTAGCATCAATTACCTTTTGTCCAAAACAACTTGTTATATGTCCAACATATAACAAATTTATGTTTTTAACGATTTATGACAACTTTTGACAATAATTGTGACTTTGTCAACATCTACAACTTCAACAACTAGATAAAAATGATAGCTAGCATTTATGACACATGATGGTATTAACTCCAAGGGATGTTTAACATCCATTACCTTTTGTCCAAAATAACTTGTTATATGTCTCCAACATGTTAGGTTTTGAAATAGCTCTCCAAATCCTACAGCTTTTTCTTTTTTCCACCTTAAAGGTTGGGGGTTTGTCAGTAAATAGAGGCTCATCAAAAAACTCAAAATAAAAGAAAGGATAACAACAAGTTTGGGTGATATCTCCTACTCTTTGAGCTCACATTAAACTTAAGAGGGTGTTCCTAGATGCGTGTCTTGACAAGAGTGACCCTTATAATTGTCAACCAAAATAACAAATAGTTGTTTCACTCAAACTACACATGTGACCCTATAATTGTCAAGTCAGGAGTGACTAGCTGCAATGGCCTCTATATAGATAATCATACACTTAAGGAGTTTGTATTTGTCATCACATTCACAATGGCAACTTGCAAACATACTAGTAACAGTTCTTTTATTTAATAGCTTTTGTTTTCTTAAAATAGTTCCTTGATTTTACTATAATGAACCACAAAGATGTGTAAATCTAATCTACTCTCATAGCTGACTAGAACAAAGATGTTGTAAATGAAAATAATAAATATCTAGAACCAATAAGGACTGGTACATAATCTATTAGACAACTAAGTCATAAACAACAAAGGGGGGAAGAAGTGCAACCATGTATATTATCAACAAAACTAGATATGTATTCATATACAAATCAAAAACAACATTTTATTGCAACAAATATATTTAATGATCTATAACCCTGATTATAAAGACCTACATGGAACAAAGGAATGGTTATTATAAATCATTTGTAATATGTTGGGTGTTTTCACGACTAACATGAAGGGTCCCTAACCTTAATATCTCAAAAATTAAACTAAATGAAAGTAATAAATATCTTGAACCAATGAGGATTGGTACGTACTCTATTAGACAACTAAGTCGTAAACAACTAAGGGGGAAAGAAGTGCAACCATGTAGATGATCAACAAAAGTAGATATTTATTCATATACAAATCAAAAATAACATTTTATTACAACAAATATATTTAATGGTCTATAACCACAATTATAAAGACTCACATGGAACAAAGGAATGATTATTCTAAATCATCTATAATGTGTTGGGTGTTTTCACACGCTAACATGTAAGGGTACCTAACCTGAATATCTTGATAAATAAATTAATTGCTCATTTAACAAGTCATCAAATCAACAATTTGAGCAACATCTTTATAAATTAATAAATAATAAAATGTAATTTAGATCTCTAGTGCTTAGTCCAAGTAAAAGCACACACACGTATGATATACATAGTGGAATTAAATGATTACAATGATGAATCTGTCGCTGAGAGAATATCAATACAATAACAATAAATACAAATGTAACAATCATCCTTGCTCGCCATCAACCACGTGATATCAGCAAGTTGATGAGGGGAACATGGCCAGTCACTAAATTTTGCCCAACCACAAAGCAATTATTCTTTCCTAGAGTTCTTCATGACACGAAGAACCGTCAAACCTGCACGAAGAGCCTAGCTACCTAGAAACAATGATAGAATGGAAATATTGGTGCAACTTAATACATCTACATGCACATTTAATATATGATGATGCAATGTCCTATTATCAAGAAATATCATAGAAACATATTAAGAAATTTGCTAGGCAATTCATCTATTTCAATGAACAAGGATTTGGCCAAAAAACTTTTAAATCATAGATTTTCCTGAAAAGAAGATCATCCTTCTCTATTTACCCATATTCAGCACTCTTTCTCAAAAAAATGGCTTAACATACACATAATGCAAACAATCTTATATATACCAACAAATCTATCATACGCATTCTTCCATTATGCCAATGCATATTTCCCTATGATGAGATCATATTGCGATTGTGCAAGATATTAACACATTTCACTACATGTTTGTTATGAATTTTTAAAAATGATACATTTCACTACATGATTGTTTATATGCAAATAATTGACACATCTAACTACATGGTTGTTTATATGCAATTATTGATACATTTCATTGCATGGTTGTTTATATGAAAATACTGATACATTTAACTACATGATTGTTTATGTGCAATTACTAATACATTTCATTACACCACTGTTTATATGCAAATACTAATACATTTCACTACATGGTTATTTATATGCATGATAAGACATATTGTAGATTTCATTTTAAGAATAATGCAATTAGGAAGGCACGACACATGTATGCATTTATGTAATGTGTGTGTGTGTGTGTGTGTGCATACATTCTCAATAAAAAAAGAAGTAAGTTTAGCAATGGTAACAATCACAAAACAAATTAGATTTAGGTATATACGTTCTTAACAACTTTGGCACTATAAGTGAAGTATCATCCTACTAAACTTTGACTTGGTTTTGGAAGAAGCGAGAAGTGGAGGGGGAAGCCCAACTCAAATATTAGGAACAAAGGTGGATGATGGAAGTAAACATAAGTTCAAACTTGATGAAACATCTCCTCAAATATTTGATCCTCTATTGATGCATAAGAGTGATGACTAGTCAATGGAACTACAAGCTCATTAGTCCAAGAAAAATGAGATAACTCATACAATTAAGATGCACGATCAATAGTCCCAACTACAATAATATCTCTACAATGCAACTCTTTGATAAGCATTGGATTTGGCAAATATTATTTTCTTACTTTGCCCATTATGAGTAATTTGGTAGATGGAAAAGAGATTGGTTCAGATAATTGAGGGACACAAAGTACATTGTGAAATGTACCATAATCAATCTCTATAGAAGCTCCCTCAATAACACTCATATAAGTGTTATCCATCAAAATAATGGTAAAGTTGATCCAGAGGCTTATGAGGATGATCCAGAAGAAGCTGAAGGTGATAAAATTGAAAAATACAGAAAATCTAATTTTGTGATACTTTGTACATTTTAGTAAATCACATTTTTGGAGATCATAGGAGCATAATTTGGGGTTGAAAGTGTTTTTGGTCCCTTAGTTCTCTTCGAGACCTTTCCAATAGTGTAAGCGGTTTCAAATTTTGAGTTAGGAGCTTAAAGTTATGGCCCCGCTAAGTTGGAGTACCTAAATTCCTAGATTTTTTCAAAATTTGTAATTTCTTGTTATCTTATTTTGCAAAGACTCTTCATTTCAAATCTATTCGATTCCAGAGACTATTGGAATTTCATGTTGATGTTTAAAACTCAATTTTGAATAAGTTAATGTGACTTTTGATGCATACAACTTTGGCTTTTTGAGTTCTTGCCATTGTCCATCTTGTTGAACAAAACTTGTCGATTTTTCGCTTACCTTGTATTGTTACAAATTCATTACTCAATTCAGATCAAAAGTGCATGGCTTGAATGAAGAGAACATACCCGTATATGAAGCGATATGATAATCTACACACTTGAATCAAGAAGCCAACAATTGGATTGAAGATGTGTAATGGCAAAGAGAGCACGACCTTTCATCTTTTCTTCTCCACATGCCACAAATATTGACCTAGATTGTGCGGGTACTGAAGTGGAAGAAAAGGATGAACTAGATGAAGGGTGTTCAGTATGATTCTTCTACAAAAATTTGATGCAACCATGACCCGAGGGATCCTTAAAGAGAGCAATTTGGATCATGCAGCAAGAGTAACACAATAGAAGCATCAACAACACATAGAGAGATGTGAAATCATAAATTTGCAGTATCATAGATTCATTAAAATCAAACTGACAACATGTGGGTAACATGCAAGCCCACAGGCCTTGTTATAACTTACATTCTAGTAAATGTTCCATCCGGACCTCCTGAGAGGTTTAAATTACAAATCATTAATCTCAATAATCATCTATCTTCACTTGTCCTAGAAAGGATCAATTACAACAATATAAATAGCATCCAAAACGCATCTGGGTCGGCCACAAAAGATCACATTCTCCAAAACTAGAAAATGAAATGTGTAAAATAGGTCAAACCCAAAACATGAAGATATCCTTCACCAAAGACAATAATGAAGTGTAGACCACCAAGGAAGGTCGGCCAAGGGTCCAAGAACATTGAGCATGGAACCAAATAGATCCGCAAGCCAAGAAATCGCTCCACAAGAGAATAAATCTCCAACTAGCCATTAAGCTCAAAAACTGCTCTGGGAACCAAGAATATCCAATCTAGAAGCAATAACTTGTCGGAAAAGAGTCCAAAAGAACTGAAAATATCAAACAGGAACAAGAACCAGTCTAGAAGCCAAGAGTTTAATCCGCAATGAAAAAGGAATAACTACTAGAAAATTTTGGAAGTAGCACAAAAACTACAACAGAAAACAAGAACAACTGAAAAGCAAAATATATTTTTGGTCGATGCAAGATTTCTCATCGACTGGGGATTCTCCTACATCAAACACCCCAGGTAGAAAAAGATGTTCCATGAGAGGCAACTCATGAGCATAGAAAAGGATTCAGAATATAGACCCCATATGCTCATTTCTGACCCAAATGTCCTCTTTATCTGCAAAGTTCTTCCTCCTTACCCCTTCTGGTAACTCTATTGAATTCTTCAACTTCTTTTCCACTTCTCTTCTTTTTCCTCGCTTCACATTTGCACATTGTCTCTTATTACCGCTCTCTTTCTTTTGAAAATTTGATCTAGTTCTTCCATTGGAATTCATCTTGTCTGCTACAATAACTCTAATCTTATTGTCATCTAGTACTATCCTGCTAACAGTCTCATCCACAAGACCCTTCTTCAAATCCATACCATCATTCAGTACAACCTTTGCAACCTGCTTCTTAGCACTGCAACTCTTCACAAGACTCAAATTCTTCACTTCCTTCTCCTCCTTCAAAGAAGTCAAAGTGAACTTCTACCCATCCTCCTCAATAGTGACCAAGTTTCTTCTATAATCATAGATAGCTCCTTTATCATATTGCCAAGTTCTACCCCAAAAAACATGACAAGCACTCATAAGCACACCATCACACAAGACTTCATCTTTGTAAGGCCCAATATTAGAATTTATCAAGCATTTCTCTCTCACCTCTACAACATGATCATCTTGTAACCAACTCACCTTGTAAGGACAAGGATGCTCAAGCTTCTTCAAACCAAGTTTCTCTACCATCTCCTCTGATACAAAATTTTCAGTACTTCCACTATCTACAATAACTTTACAACACTTACCTCCTGATTTGCAAACAATCCGAAAAAGATTCTTTCTCTGAGTAGGTCTGGTTTCTTCTCTACTCTACTCCATCATGACTCTTTTGAATATTAGGGATTCTCCTTGCTTCGATACTATCATGCTCTCACCTGCAACTCCAGTTTTTTAAACTTCACATGCTAAGCAATTCCTTTCCTTTCCCTTGTTACCAGTTCCCTGAGAACATTCATAAGCTTTATGTTCGGTTTTTCCACACTTGGAACATGTACCCAAGAACTCCTTACTGCTACCTTCTTTCCTTGTGTCTTTTGCTCTAGTTCTTTACTTCATTTAGATCTTGGTTCTTCAGTAGTCAACTTCTCCATACAGCCACTCATCTACCCTCTATCCATTGCATGTCTCTCTCTTCCCTTAGGGTTATTCTTCTATCTCCTCTTCAATTCATCTTCTACCTTCAACGCATATTGATAAGCCTCCTCAACTATAGAAATCTTCAGCATACTCATCTTATCCTAGATGTTAAATTAGAGTCAATTTATGTATCTAGTCACCTTCCCCCTATCTATCTCTTGATGTCTAGATCTAATCATCACCTCGTAGAATTCTTTAGTATACTTCTTCACACTCATGTCCTTCTGCTTCAAGTTCTGCAACCTGTTGAACAATTCCAACTCATAGTCTCCTGGAATAATTTTAGCCTTCAATCTCGCAACCATCTACCTCCACCAAGTGATTTTCATCTCACCATTCTCCACTCTATCTCTCTGCAACTCTTTCTACCATAAAGTGGCATGCCCTTTCAACTTAGTTCGTGTTAATCAGACTCTATGCGGGTCCTTAACATCTTCAAACTCTAAGTAGTCCTCCAATTCTCTGATCCAGTCTATCAAGTCTTCCAAATTCAACAAACCCAAAAAGTTAGAAACCTCAACTTTATGAAATTTTCTCGTTTGCACCACCGCTCTAAGAAATATTTCCTCTCCGTCATCTGTTGGTCCTTCAACCTCTTCATACTCATCCATGGATTCCATATTCCTCTGCAAACCAGCCAACATGTTTTGGATCTCATTCCTCATCTCATTCTTGAAATCCTCCATCATCTGCTCTACCTTCCTAAGGTTCATCCTTCTTGGAGACATCTCCTCCCTTGATTTGGTGTAACTACCTCAACTCAGTGATCTAAGTACAAGGTTTCAATCACCTCTCCATCTGCGATCTATTGAACACACTTGCAACCTACCTCAAATCGATGATTTGTTCACCCAAAGGAATTCCTCAAGGTTCACAACTAGCTCTAATACCATCTGATGCAACCATGACCTGGAGGATCCTCAAAAAGAGAAATCTGGATCATGCAACAAGAGTAAAACAATGGAAGCAACAACACATAAAGAGAATGCGAAATTAGACATTCGTGTTATCATAGATTCATTAAAATCAAACCGGTAACATGCCTGTATCTTGCAGGCCTATATACCTTATTACAACTTACATTCCAAAAAATGTTCCATCTGAATCTCCTGAGAGGTTCAAATTACCAATCATTAATCTTAATCATCACTTGTCCTCGAAAGGATCAATTACAACAATATAAATAGCATTCGGAACACATTTGGGTCAGCCACAAAAGATCACATTCTCCAAAATAGGAAAATGAAACGTGTAAAATAGGTCAGACCCAAAACGTGAAGGTATCCTCCGCCAAAGACAATAACGAAGTGCTAACCACAAAGGAAGGTTGGACAGGGGCCCAAGAACATTGAGCATGGCACCAAATAGATCCACAAGCCAAGAAATTGCTTTGCAAGAGAAGAAATCTCCAACTAGCCGTTAAGCTCAAAAACTACTCTGAGAACTAAGAACAACCAATCCGGAAGCAATAACTTGCTGGAAAAGAGTCCAAATGAATTGAAAATCCAAGACAAGAACTAAGAACTAGTCTGGAAGCTAACAATCTGAGCTACAATGAAAAAGGAACAACTACCAGAAAATTTTGAAAGTAGCACAAAAACTGCAACAGAAAACAACAACTAAAAAGAAAATATATTTTTGGTTGATGCAAGATTGCTCATCGACCGGGGATGCTCCCACATCAAAGGTGCTTCAACTCATCCATATACTTTTCCTAAAACCTATGCTCATTATTTTTTAACTTAGTGCAATATGTACACTACATGGCCTTTCATCTTTTCTTCTCCACATGCCATGGAAATTGACCTAGATTGTGTGGGTACTAAAGTGGAAGAAAAGGATGAACTAGATGAAGGGTGTTGAATATGATTCTTCTACATAAGGTGCTTCAACTCATCAATCTACTTTGCATAAAATATATGCTTATCATGTCTTGACTTAGTGTAATGTGCACACTTCAGTTTGTCTTCTTAGAAGAATCCCTCTTAGAAGAGGAAGAAGAATCCATAGCATCTTGAGAATGTGATTCCTTGTCTTGATCACGTGACTTGGAATCCTTGTGTTTCTATTTCTTGCATTTTTCGTTTGAATCCTTATGATATTTGGTGCCTTGGGATGAAATAAGAGCTTATGATTTAGAATATTGCAATCTACCCATTTGTACCAACTTTGCTTTCTCCAAGCTAGTGAGGGATGAAGCAAAATCATCAAGTGAAGAAATGGTGAAACTAGTACCAAGGGAATTCCTAGGAGCATAAAAGGTAGAGATGAAAAATAAAATAATCAAGACCAAGTTTTGCAAATATGGAGAGAATCAATTGAGGGAGAAAATCAATTGAGACTCCTCTTTCTAAATAATACACTACCATAATTGCAATCTAAGAGACTTGAGTTTTGTGAAGAAGTCTTTTATATTGTTAAATTTATAGGATTCAAGACAATAAGCTTATTTTCCAACTAAAATCCTCTTAAAGTGTTGTACTTCTCAAACAAGGACTCCAATTGAGTAGAAATCTGACAGGGAGTGGTGTAAGATTCAACATGAATAAGAAGATCTAGAGACATATACATGCATAATGTCCCAAAAGCCTAATCACATATATTAAATCACTTTCTCTTCTCAGTAGAACATTTAGACTCAAGTTTCCTATCCATGGTCACTCTATACAACCCCTATTTCTTTAGATGAATTTTCATTTATTTTTCCAATCATAGTAGTTGAATAGAGTGAGGAGAGTAATATGGATTGGATCCATGATATAACAATGAGAATGTATATAAATTAATTAATACAATAGCATAAACTCTCACAAGGAAAAACAAATTCCCTTCAAATTAAAAAAATCACTTAATTTGAAAGTTTTCCAAGAAAGGAACCCAAAATATAAAATTTGAGATCGAATGCAAATAATAGATATTGCTAAATATCAAGGAAAAACAATCCTAGGATCTATCTAAAGGATGGAACCATCTTTTTGATGTCCCAACAATTGTGAAAAATGGAGTTTGAATGTGAAAATTATGGCCCTTGAAGCATAAACAACTAGATATGAATTTAGGGGCCTCCATAATGCATTGGGAGAAAAATCTTTAAGAATCACCTCCATCGCTGAATCAAGCTCGAAACCAAATTTCCAATCATGTCTTGTATGTAAAAAATGGAGATTATGTGCTCAAGTTATACTTAATTTCACAAAAATTGTCCAATCTAGATTAGAAGCAAAATAGGATGCGAAAAACCTTTGGCCCCTAGTCACATGCATGCCTAGCTACTAGGCACTGAATAGCTAGTCATTGGCATTAGGTCCTAAATAGGATCACCAATTAGCGATTAGGGGCTCTAGAAAAAAGGGCTTGCTCACACTCACTAATAAGTCCTTAAGGGAAGGCAAAGTAACCAATGCATTAGAGAAATATGGGAATATTCCTAAATAATATTCCATGGCCCAAATAAAAATTACAATCATAAGGAAATGATATCACCACATTGGTTGATTGCATCAGTGATGCCAAATTTGAAACACTGTTAGATTTTTAAAAGAATTTTCCACTACACTGTACCACTCATCAAAATTTTGCACATGGAGGTCAAGTTGTAATGTAGGAATTTCATATGATGTATGATTGTACGAATCCATAAAATTGTATAGATTTTGACCTCAAGGTGCGTGCAACCATAAAACATTTGCTCAGATTTTTTGTT
>NC_081408.1:747643201-747745701 GCF_030272615.1 Cryptomeria japonica
AGTTCGTAGGATTAGATTAGCCTTCTTAACCCTATCCTTTTTTCCTTTTCTTTCGAAAGTCTAAATCCCAGAAAATCCCCCCAAAAAAAGAAGAGCCTAAAATTGCTAAATCCATCTAAGTCCAGCAGTTCAGGATACTTGTTAAATGTAAGTCCCCCTTGAAATTTCAGCATACACTACCCAAGAAGCTATTCCACTAAAGTCGCTTGTTCGCACATATAGACCTTGGAATCAGTAGTGATTTTTCAGGAGAGGATAGGATACCTCCTTCGGGTATCCTATCCTAATGTTTGGTAGATGATAAAACAAACACCAACACTACAGAGAATTCACGACTTGATCAATTGAGTATTGTGCTATGATTTGCTGATTTGAGTATTATTGATCGTTGACAAGATTGACAAGACAGTTTGAAGGAGAATTATTGCAGAAAATCAAGATAAGTATTATCTTTTGAATTATTCATAGAATTATAAGTTCAATATTATAGTAAAATTTCTTCATTTTTGATAAAATTATATTTATAAATATATTGCAATTGTCATCTTAATTTGGAACCATTGTTTTAGGGCAAAAATTAGGAGTATCCCAAGAAGGGACATTACATCACAGAATTGAGGAATACACCAATAAGTGGATGGAGCATGGAGAGAGAGAAAACAACCAACTAAATTGTTGCCATGTTACCAAAGAATATTGTAGTCGGTGTACAATGCCTATTGTTATGTTTGATAATATTGGTTATTCGACAATGTAGTAATTGTCCAAATTAAGTTTGTTGTCACTCTTGGGTATTTATGTGTCGGTTGGTTGACAGTGATGTTCATCTTGGCAATTCTTGAGTCCTTTAAATCTGTTGTGCATCGTCAAGGAAAGTAGCATGTTATAGTTAGACGAACTGGAATCCTTGGCCAACCATCTTTGGTCTTTTACTTTGTAATAATTTCATGTGCAAATAAAGATATATATTACTCCTATATCTGGTATGCATTGTCATCTGTATTGTTACTTGTATTTAATTTATTAGATATAGCAGTAAACATTTGGCGCTATTGCCTTAAAAGAAATTGGGTTAGATTGAGCGATTCATGCCCTTAGATCCCAATAAAGTCGGGAAGAGGCCACAAGGTGGTTAAGACCAATCGATGGGGAGATCTTTACGGATTGTAGAACAAAGAGAACTAAGAAGAAGATTACGAGGAACATTTGAGGAAAATCTAGTTGGACGATTAGATAATTCGTTCGTATAGTCAATGCTGGATGAGGAGTGCAAAGAGGGAAATCTTGAACTCATAGGCATATTCCATCGACTATCCATCTTAGGGGAACCAAGAATTGGAGGATCCGAACCACAAACTCTCGAATAGAGGGAGTACAAGAATGAGTTAGAGCCTAGAAGTACTAGGAGTGTTGGGTACGCCGAAGGCAGATGTATAGAGGACGCGCGCGTGGCCCACAATGCTGGGAAAGCATCGAAACGTAGTGGTTAGAACAATCCACCCAAGTCCAGCACGCAAGGGAGTAAGTAGGTGAGAAAGATGGTGACTCCTTCAACAAGTATGAATATGGATCGACAAAAGTTGTCAAAGTTCACGGGAATGGGTCAGAGGATCCTACGCGACATTGCAAGACGTGCAAAACCATCTGGTTGGCAAGCGGTCAATTAGATAAAGACTACTAGTTGAGGGTATTTCTTGCAATGTTACGGTGAATCACCATCGATTGGTTCTCATAACTAGAAGACGGACACACAAAATCTTGGAAAAAGATGAAGGCGGCGTTCTAGGCAGAGTTTAAACTTCTACAAGATGATAATGAAATTGTTGCTGAAATCTACAATACCAAACAAGGGAAGCATGAGAATGCGTAGACATACTATCGTAGGCTCGAGGAGTTGTTGAGTAAGATGGAGAGTTGACCAACCGATGGGTTGAAGAAGAGGTGGTTCATCAAGGGACTGATCACCTCGTTGTACAAGAAGATGAAAGTATTGCCTCTGTCCTCTTATGTTGATGCTTACAATTAGGATATGATGAGATTAATGAAAGAATTGAAGGCAGAGAAAGGAATTAGTAAAGAAACTAATGAACTATGGTGAACTGAGTGCAAAATTGAGGGGCACACGAAAGCTAATTGTCCTAGAAAGATGTTCTATGAGATTTGCTAGGTGATGGATAGTTGATGGGTGACAAACACCATCATTGATTGAGGCTCAGGAGTCAATTTGTTGCCAGAGGAAACGTGGAAATGTCTTGGAAAGCCAACACTCTAGCCGCCAACCTTCCACTTGGTGGGTGCCGATCATCATGGCGTTAAGCCATTAGGGACATTGATGGCACAAAAAGTAACAATTGCCACATAGTACTTTTTCCTAGATTTCGTAGTTATCCCATTGTAGAAGAAGGCATACGACTCTCTCCTTGGGGGGGTTGGTTGATCATTGCCAAGGCAAACCACAATTAGAAGCGAAACACACTCTCGATTGAGAGTAAAGGGACAAAGTACATCATCTAACTGAGGAATCAGGTAGTGAGCGAAGAACTGACATCCTTCAAATTAGAATCCGAAGATGGAGAGTGGGGTATGGATAAAGGAAAACAATGGAACCTAATGATGAAGGCGTGCTCAAGTTGGAAGATTGCTTTGAAGATGAGATGAGTTCCTTAAATGGACTATGCCACTGGCAAATGGAGGACTACAAGGTATTTTTGCCAATGTGTAATTTTCTTGAAGCCACAACTTTTGGTGAAGAGAAACTGATGAAAGTGTGTAAAGTTATGGATGATATGTCTGATGGTACGGAGATGGAAAATGGAAGGAATAAGAAATGGAATCGAAGAAAATTAAAAATTTAAGGAGGCAAAATATGGAGTTGGCCAATGAGAAAAAAATAAAAAATGGAGGTATTAAACTAGTACAACACCCAACATTGGTATGACACTTAATACTCAATGCATGACCTCTATGGAGTTTTATAGTATGGCATCCAAGTCTTCATTTCGTATGCTAGCATTTGACAAAGCCCATCCAACAATCTTGGTACGACACTTTAATATTTTGGCATCTGCATTATGAGGTCCGACATACTATATAGCATTCCCAGACCCTCACACAGTACGACAAGGATCCAAGACCATATGCCATAAACAACCTAGCTAGTTTGTATGGAGGAAGGGACATCAACACATGGCCATACAGGAACATTAAACCGTATGAGGAGCAGATTTGAAAGCCGTACAACAAGAATAGAAGGAAACCGTATGAGGAGAAGAGGATGTCATATGGACAAGAAAAGAGCACACTTCGTACGGACAAGTACTAACTGCATATGATCGATATCATCCAGCCATACATAGAGCAGAAGTATCCATATGCAACCCACATCATGGGGCCGTACAGGGAACAAAGGAGGCCATACGGGGGTGGTATAAGGCCATCTGGGAGGGCAAGGCAGACGTATGTGATTTGTATCAGTGAGTGCGTGATTTGTATTAGCCCGTATGTGATTTGTATTAGATTGTACGTGATTTGTAGCGGGCCTTACATGAGGTGAGGTGGGCCGTACGTGGTCAGGATGCACAGGAAGGACAACAAAAATAGGTGGTAGGATTGGTATGACAATCTTATGTGAGTTGTGATACAACAACTTCTAGTACAACCATCAATTTTGAAGTGGAGAGTACAACTTGATTAGAATTTTGACATCATATGCTGGTTAAACACTACAAAATTCTATTTTTTTGGCTTCATCAACATTGTTTTTGGTGTCTTAAAAATCACAAATTTGATGTGCACTGCCCCGGGACCCTGCAAGGGGCAGTGCCCCTTTACCTCCATTTTTTCAAGTACACTTCCACTTTGAGTTTGCACAATACAAGTCATTGTCTGCATTCTTGTCATTAGTCTTCCTGAATATTACTTGATGTTTACTTCTTGTCTAGAAGACAACTTTTTTCTTTTTGGGGGGATGATGTACTCAACATACAATGCCTATTGTTATGTTGATAATATTGGTTATCTGACAATGTAGTAATTGTCCAATTTAAGTTTGTTATCACTCTCAGGTAGTTATGTGTCAGTTGGTTGATGGTTGTGTTCATCTTGGCAATCGTCAAGTCTTAAATATGTCGTGTATTGTCACGGAAGGTAGCATTGTATAGTCGGATGAATTGGAATCCTTGGCTGACCATCTTTGGTCTTCTTCTTTGTAATAATTTCATGTGCAAATAAAGATATATTTTACTCTTGTATTTGGTATGCATTGTCATCTATATTGTTACTTCCTGTGGTTAATTTATTAGATATAGCAATAAACAAATATACTTGAGCTTCTGGGTGAAAGAATGGCCAAAGTCGATAGCAGATTACCAACAGCCCTAGAGAATAAATAAATAGCCATAGAGAAAATAAAAGGCCATAATAAATGGGAAATCATGTGGAAGGATAACAATGAGAGTAGATGCCAACAAAAGAAGACATTCCACATCCAATCATCAGCCAGAATAGAGTATATGGCCAGCAGTTATTTTGTCCATCATCAATTAAAGCTGCTAAGAAAAGGATACCCAGCTAACAGAAAGTCAATTGCGACAAAGAAAGGAGCTGAGAAATCATGAGCTGCCCAAACTAGAAGGAAAAATAAAGCTTGATCCCTTACTCAGCTGCCAGGTTTAAAATCAGCAATAAATCAAGAAGAAACATCATTACATGGCGTCTACATTGCATTAACAATAATAGATGCAAGGAATACTCATTTCCTGCTGCTGCCAATGTTAGAAAAGGGTAAAAAGCACCATAGATTTAAAAGTCAACAATTGGAAGTTTTAAAAGCTCATGATAGATCCTTTGTATTTGGTTATATTGCATAAAGAAAAAATAATTAATTATCCAACCAACCAATGTTTGACTTATCATTAATATTAAAAGAAAACCTTTATGCATTAAGTCTTCTGTTGCAGCCTATCACCAAGGTATTATGCTTTCAAACACAGTTCTGTATCAGTAATATATAGGTTCTGTAGCAGAAAATACATAGCCCTTGCATGTTTCTTTGTGGCAGCTAATAAATTCATGAAATTGTCTTGTAGCAACTAGAAGAAAGTCTATAGTGGTGCTACAAGTCTAAAGCCTATTAGGAATCAATAGTTTTCCTATAGCACTTTGGAAAAAGTAAGCTGACATGCAGCTACAAATCAACAAACATCCCAAAATTGGATAAAACTGAAAGCATAACCTACTATTGTTTTTGGTGACGCAAGATGATATAGTCATGGCCAGAAGGTCCAAAGGATTATCCAACCATGTGACCAAACAAACAAAATCAAGGGAACAACAAACAATATAGCCTTATTTCAGTACTGTCACAACAACATTACAATTTGTTGCAATGGGCTTCCAACATGCTAGGCCTTAGTTGTTTGTTTACGATCTGCAAATTCTATAGTTCAAAAGTTATTGCTATACAAAGGAATGTTTTAGGAGTGAAACTGGGTTCAAACAGGGATGTCTGTTTTCTGCCACACTATTTGGACTGTATATTATCAAGTTAGAGTGGATTGTCAAGTTTGGTGGTGGGGGTGTTCACTTAATAAAGTTGCTTCTATATGTAGATGATCTTATTTTAATGGTGAAAACAATGCACAATTTGAGGAAACACTTGAAAGCTCTAGAGTTGTTTTGTTAGGAGGTTGGATGCAAGTGACCAAACTAAGGTCATGATCTTTACCTTGAAGAGAAAGAAGGTTCATAACTTTACATAAAATTTGTCTTTGAAGGAATGATGTAGGAGCATCCCTGGTTCTTGGCAATCTTGTATCGACCAAAAAAAACCATTTCTTTTCAGTTTGTTTCCTGTTTTTCAATTTTAGCATTTCTTTCTGCATTTTCTTGCATTTGCTCACCGTATCTTGCGGAGCTGGATTTTGTTCGTGGACATGTTCATCTACCTTAACGTAAGTCCACGAGACGTTTGGATCTATTTCTAGCAAGTTATCACTTTTGGAATCTAAGACAGTTTTCTGGCTTAGAACATCGGAACCGCTTGGACCTATTTTGCTATTGCCGTATCTTGCGGATTCTTTCCATAGCTTGCAGAGCTTCAGTTCGTTGTTTCCAACGTTCCTTGGCATGTGGCTGACCTTCCCTTTGGTCTGCACTTCATCCTAGGAATTTTCCGGAGGATTCTCTTTAGCGGAGGCTGACCTGGTGGTTTTACACGTTTCGTCTTGTTCATCGGCATTTGATTCATCTTGGGCCGACGTGGATCCCTCTTGATCATATAAATCAGTGTAATTAAGCTTGTAGAAATCAGTTCTCAGAACATAGAAGATCTATCTTGAGATTAAGAGGTCTGGAGTTGACCGATATTGTATTTGAGAATGTATGTACTCAGGCCAGTGAGCCGAATCTTGTAGCCCGCATGTTGCCGGTAGATTGTAATTGGCTTTCATGATATAATTCAGTCTGTTTTGCATTGCCCCCATCATATTGTCTTGTTTTCGTTGTGTTAACTCTTGTTGCACGGTCCAAACTGTTCTCTTTGAGGACCCTCCTAACCGTGACTGCACCAAGTGGTATCAGAGCGAGATTTCGTTCCAAAGATTGCGTTGTCTTGAAAGATTTTGTTGTAGGGTGGCAGATTGGGGATTCGACTTGTAACTACAGAGAATTGGTGTGAAGATGGCGCAAAGAGGAAATAGGAATGGTGGAGCATGTGGAAATGCAGACCTCGTTGTGATGGAAATGTTGAGAGGAATCACAGCCCGATTGGAAGCTGTTGAAACGACCCAGAAAAGAGGTCGACATGTTGAAGATGTGAGTGAAGATGATGAAGAAGAAGTGCCAAAAGAACAAGTAGCAAACCCGCCGGCGAATGATCTAGATGAAGAAAGGTTTATAAGAGAATTGTCAAGAGCGAATACCAGACTGCATTTTAGTCCATCGGATTATGATGGCAAGTTGGATTTAGATGAATTGTTAGATTGGATCACGAAGATGAAAAAGTATTTTGATTTTGAAGGCATCGCAGAAGATAAGAAGGTAAGATACGCTTGTACTAAGTTGAAAGGTCATGCATCGCTTTGGTGGGAACATTTGCAAGTTGATAGACAGAGAAGAGGTAAAGAAAAGATCAAATCATGGGAGCAGATGGTTAACAAGTTGAAATCAAAGTTTATGCCAGTTGATTATCAAGTGAATCTGTTCCGGAAGTTGCATATTCTGAAGTAGAAGGAATCTAGTGTGGAGGAGTATACCGAAGCATTCTACAAGCTGAATATTAGATCCGGACATACTGATGATGTGGTTGAACAAGTTGCGAGATATTTGAATGGGTTGCAGATGTCTATTCAAGATGAACTCAGTTTGATCAAGTTGCAAAGTGTTGAAGAAGCCTATCAATATGCCCTAGAAGCAGAAGAGAAGTTGAACAAAAGGCATGAGCAGAGACAAAGAGATAGAGGCGGAGGTTTTCCGGTTCCGAAGGAAGATTTCAAGGAGGAAGAGGATATTCCAGAGGGAGAGGAACCTGTGCAGATCAGAACAAGGACAGGGTAGTTAGCAAAGATGGTAGTTCACACCGGAAGGATGTGTTGACGTGTATTTTGTACACTGCCTAACACAGAATAAAATACCCAAGGGTACCTTGTCCTCTCTTGAATAAAGCCTCTGATTGCTGAAGATATCGTGAAAAAGGATCAATCAGGATGACTCCAAGGTTCTTTGATGTAGGGTCTCTACGTGTGGATAAGCTCTTTGTGGTATGATGTGATTTGCTGGAATCACAAGGGGACTTACATTTGATGATTGAACTTCTGATCTGCTTTGAATATTGCTGGAACACAGGATTTCACTAGCTTTGACTTAAAAAAAGGAAAAAAGATGAGGGCGAGCAAAGGATCTAATCCTAATACTAAGAATGTAGGAGCAATGATTGATCTTTGATGAAATTCTAACTAGGTCTTGTTTTGACATCGCAGGACCATCTCCACAAGGCTAGTGCAATCTTCGAAGGAAAGCTTTATGATGTTCAAATCATCACTGCAGGCATAGACACCATCACGCTGATGCATATCAATGAAGAAGCGATAATTGAAGTTAGGCTTAAGCTGAACGATTCCAGTTGACTACGCAAGGCAAGTCTGCAATCAACAAACTGCTAGTACTATGGATATACGAATTTCACCATCAATCAAGCACATTTCTTCCACTCATCTAATAACATGAAATCAAATATGAGAAGTATAGAGACCATGCAAATTGTTGAATCGACCCATAAATTTCACCATTTCTTCAATGAAGTTACAAGTCTCTTACAACAACATCTTGGCAACAATCTTTGCCTTCTCTCTCTACTCTACTCTAATTGCTATTCTATCAACTAGCTAACTACTCTCTATCTGTCTTCTAACTGCTTCCTATATCCTTCTAACTGCCTTTACAAAATGAAATGCCAGGGCTTATATAGTGCCCTCAATACAATTCGATGGCTTAGATCAATTCGAGATCAATGGCCAAGATTCAACAATGAAAACCCTAATTAGGGTTTGTTACAACCATTACATAACATTTAATGCTTGACCAATGATAAAATTGTATTGCTTGGACACATGTCCTCGCTAGAAAAATCGACCAATGGATAGCCGGGGTAGGTACATCGGAGTTTGTGCCACCTTCCATGAGTTAGGTACATTGAATCTGGACATGCTAAGGTGGACCACACTGACTGGAGAAGTGATGACTAGGATGCCACCTCGTCTGACACTTGTAACTTGGTAAATATTCAACTTGATGTTGTTGAGAAGCTAGCTTTAATTAATTCTTCTGGAACTATCTGCTTCTTCAACGAACCCTTTCTCTGACTTCTTGTGTCCTTGATTTGCAGGATGATGATGTACCTCGCCTTGGAATGCTAGACTGGAGGAGGCCGCCCTTGTCCTTGCTTGATTGTCCTTGAGGAGACCGTCCGACTTGTAGATCCTTCGAGCTTGGGAGTCGCCATCTTGATACCTACACAACATTTCAAAATTAGTAATATATCTTGAAATCTAAAAATTAAACTTTAAAAGGAAGATTCAAGATTTTAATTAGGAAACTTCATGATAAATCTTGAGTTATCATTTCCTAATTAACCATGCAATACTTAGACTTTTCTAAAAAAAATGTCTAAAAAAATCAAACCTTGAATAAGGGTGTCAAGATGATTTTGCCATACCTCTTCTTGAGAATTAACTCTAAGAAATGATGTAAAAATAGATGAATTTTGCTAGGCAAAGTGTAGATCAAAGCTCTCCCTTGGATACAATGCACCTCCTTTAGCTTGCAAAAGAACTCCACCTTCCTCTTCAAAAATATGGAAATTCGCCTTCAAATACCTTCAAAACATCTGGAATTTATCCTCCAATCTAGCAAGAAATACACCTCTCCAATAGCCTTCAAGGTGAATTTCGCCTTCCTCAAATTGCTCTTCAAGTTCGCATGAGAGATAATGCAAGAATGATTTGAATTGTGAAAAAAAACACCTCCAATATATAGAGCGCTCACCTTCCACTTACCCATGAGGCCGACCTTGCAAGTAAAGGCAAAAAATAAATAAAATTAAAAAAGGAAGAGGCCGACTTGATAAAATGAATAAAAATAATACCTCAAGCGCTTCATCTTTTAATTTTAATTTAATAAAAATTAATTTTAAATGCCTTTATAATTAAAATTTCGATTTTTCTAAGGCTCAAAAATTAATTTATTAAATGCCATGCACCTTTATTAAATGCCAATTTAATTGAAATTTTTTAAAAATATTTTGAAGTTTTTAACGAATTTGGCATCTAATGTGATTTGCTAAAATAAGGCAAAAAATAACGAATGTTGATAACTTCGCTCTGGTCCCTTGGAGAGGGACAGGAGCGCTTTTGCCAATTGTCATCGAAATTTGTGGTCCTTGCAACTCCATTCCACCCCGAAGCACTTTAAGTATCATTCCAAACTTGTGCTTTGGCCTAGATTCGTCCAAACTTGGCGAGAAGGACTGGATATTAGGTTTTTCGCCCTGGTCCCTTGGAGAGGGACAGGAGCTATTTTGCAAATCCAAGCTTATCCGTCCTTTGTTAGCCTTCCAAATTATATTCAATGGATAAATCATGTTTTCCTTGGTCTCTTCAAATCATAAAATTGTCTTGATCCTGCAAGAACAGTGCAAATTTGAAATTCAAGCTTCGGTCCTTTAGTGAGGGCGGGAGCACTTTTGCAATTACAAGCCAATTCGTCCTTTGCTAGCTTCGAAAATTATCTTCAACGGATCGATTGTGTCTTCCTCCACCCACCTCAAACGCGAAACTTGCTTTCCTTTTGCCAAAAACTTGCCTTGAGGGAAAATCGCTCTGGTCCCTTGGAGAGGGACAGGAGCGCCCTTTGAAAATAGCCCTGGTCCCTGGGTGAGGGACAGGAGCGAACTTGTCATTTAGGTTGGTTTTCTCCTTTGTGGTCCACTTAAATTATATTCAACGGACAGAGCACACTCCCCTTGGCCTCCTACAATCGCAAAATTATTTAAGTCTTGTGAGGATAATGCAAATTTGGGATTCAAGCTCCGGTCCTTCAGTGAGGGACAGGAGCGAATTTTGCTCTCTAGGCCAAATTGTTACAATTTTCATCAAAAAATGTCTTGGCTAAGGAAGATATCATCTTACTTCATGCTATGAATAAAAGTTAATGTCCAAAAAAAGTCTAAAATTGTGCATATAAAGAAAAGCGCTCTGGTCCTTCAGTGAGCGACAGGAGCGAATTTGACCTTCTAGGCAAAAACTTTATCATTTCATTGTTTTTGGTCAAGTCTGGATGCTCTATCATGCTCATTTCGTCCTTCACCATGCTTTTGATGTCTCAATTTAACCAAACAAGGCCAGGAATGGCTCAAATAAGTATTTTCGCCCTGGTCCCTTGGTGAGGGACAGGAGCGCTTTGCCTTGGTCCCTTGGAGAGGGACAGGAGCGAAATTCGCTCTGGATCCTCAGTGAAGGACAGGAGCGAAATTTGACTTTTTGAACTCTCTATCAGGATAATTTATATGGAATATAACATTCTTATACTTTAAGTTATATTCCATATATACTTTCAGGATGTTTGAGAGTGGTTTCAGACCTCCAGGAGTTATATTGCAAAATCTAGTTTTTTGAGGTTTTTCAGTTTCCAGACTTAGTCAAATTTCAGGATCAGGACATTCCAGACTTAGCCAAATTTCAGGACATTCCAGACTTAGCCAAATTTCAGGATCAGGACCTCACTCAAGCCGGACTTGCTTATCCATGTGATCCCTCGGGCGACACTCAAAATGCAAAGGCTAACTGACAAAACCCTAAAAAACCTAAAAAGACAAACCCTAAAAAGCAAAAAAAAGCAGGGGTCCCCATTTGCAATGGGGCAATGTGTGAAAACGTCACAACAGGATGACATAAACTTTTACCGGAGGAGAGAACCTGATGGATGCTGGAATGAAGGTTATGGGAAAGATGACAAAAGACAGGATAAGAGAGTGTTTAGAGGAACCTGCTTTAAGTGCGGAGGAGAAGGACATCGTGCTTTTGAATGTAAGAAGGCAGAGTACACTGGAAGTACAACATTGGTAGAAGAAGACCATACCGGATCAACCAACAAACGGGAAGATGGAGAATTGTTGATGATGAGGAGAGCTTTGTGTCATACCGGAGATGATGAAGAACCTTTGTAGAGGAAGAATTTGTTCAAGACCAAATGTAAGGTATCCGGTAAGTGTTGTAAAGTCATTGATAGTGGTAGTTTTGATAATCTTGTTTCAGAGGAGATGGGGAATAAGTTGAATTTGAAAAGATTGAAACACCCTAAACCTTATCAGATAGCATGGATTCAGGATGATCATAAGATATTAGTAAGTGAGCAATGTTTGGTGAAATTGAAAATTGGAAATTATCATGATGAAGTTTTGTGTGATATTATGCCTATGGATATTTGTCACATCTTGTTGGGAAGACCTCGACAGTTTGATAGATAGGCAATACATGATGGGAGAAAGAACATATACACTATTGTTGCGAATGAGATAAAGCAGATCTTGTTGCCCTTGGAGGAGCCCCTGAAGAGTGAAGTTTGTACAAATGCAAGAATTTGTTTGGTTGATGGAAGGAGATTCCTGGATGGAATGAGACATGAGAATGTGTGTTTTGCCTTAGTTCCTAAGAATGAGAATCCGGAGTGTGAAGAAGAAGAACCGGAGGAGATAAAGGAGTTGCTGATAGAATATGAAGACATAATTTCAGATAATGTACCTGATGGATTACCGCCTGTGAGAAGTATCAGTCATTGCATGGACCTGATTCCCGGAGCTAGTTTGCCTAATAAAGCAGCACATTAGATGATATCGGTAGAGAATGAGAAGTTGAATAGACAAGTACAAGAATTGTTGAGGAAATGTTTGATTAGAGAAAGTTTGAGTCCTTGTGTAGTACCAACAGTGTTGGCACCTAAGAAGAATGGAGAATGGAGGATGTGTACTGATTCCAAAGCAATAAACAAGATCACAGTGAAGTACTATTTTCCTTTGCCTCAGATGGATGACATAATGGATTGTTTGAGTGGAGCCAAATACTACACAAAGATAGACTTGAAGTGTGGATATCATCAGATCAGAATTAGAAAAGGAGATGAGTGGAAGACAACATTCAAGACAAATGAAGGATTGTATGAATGGTTGGTGATGCCTTTTGGATTGACTAATGCACCGAGTACTTTCATGAGGTTGATGAATGAGGTATTGAAGAAATTCTTGGGTAAGTTTGTTATTGTATATCTGGATGACATTTTGATATTCAGTAAAAGCAAGGAAGAACATTTGTTGCATTTGAGACAAGTTTTGCAGAGGTTGAGAAAAGAGAAGTTATTGATAAACATTAAGAAGTGCAGTTTCATGAAGGAAGAGTTAGTCTATTTGGGATTTGTGATATCTGCGGATGGATTGAAGATGGACCTGAGAAGGTATGAGCAATTGTTGAATGGCCTATACCATAAAGCATTGGAGAGGTAAGATCATTTCATGGATTGGCTAGTTTCTACCGAAAGTTTATTAGAAATTTCAGTTCAGTTTGTAGCCCTATGACAAAAACAATGAGAGGAGACATAAAGGATTTCAAGTGGACAACCGGAGCAAATAAAAGTTTTGAATTGTTGAAGTAGAAGGTGACTGAGCAGCCTGTGTTAGCTTTACCGGATTTTAGAAAAGTACTTCAATTGGACTGTGATGCTAGTGGAAATGCAATTGGAGCAGTGTTAAGTCGGGAAAGAAGAGCAGTAGCTTATTCAAGTGAGAAGTTGAATGATGCAAGAAGAAGATATTCAGTGTATGATCAGGAATTTTATGCCATAATTCAAGCCTTGAAGAAGTGGAGACATTACTTGTTGCTTAAGGAGTTTGTGTTGTATATCGATCATCAAGCTTTGTAGTATTTGAACAGTCAGAGTAGGTTGTATCAGAGACATATGAGATGGGTAGAGTTCTTGTAGAGTTAAATCTTGTGTTGAAGCATAGAAGTGGAAAGTCAAACAAAGTTGTTGATGCCTTGAGTAGAAGGAGGAATTTGTTGACAGAGATGAGAGTGGCAGTATTAGGATTTGAGGAGTTGAAGACCTTGTATGATGAAGACCTGGATTTTGCAGAACCTTGGAGAACATGTAAAGACCCAATTATGGTGGATAGAAGTAAGTGGTTAGATTATTTTATTCAGGATGAGATGTTATTCAGAGGAGTCCAGTTGTGTATACCTAAGAGTTCTATGAGAGAAAGTCTGATAAAGGAAAAGCATAGTGGAGGATTAGACAGACACTTTGGTTTTGACAAAATAGTGGCATTGGTGAGTGAACATTACTGTTGGCCTTAGATTCATAAGGATGCCAGGAGATTTGTGCAGAGTTGTAGATTTTGTCAAATTGCAAAAGGTAGTAGTTAGAATGTTGGATTGTATAAACCTTTGACAATTCCAGAGAGACCTTGGGAGGATATAAGCATGGATTTCATACTTGGATTGCCCAAAACATAGAGAGGAAATGATTCTATATTTGTGGTGGTGGATAGATTCTCAAAGATGACACATTTCATACCTTGTAAGAAGACATCAAATGCAGTGCATGTAGCAGACCTGTTTTTCAAGGAGGTGGTAAGATTGAATGGATTACCTAAGAGCATAGTTTCAGATAGAGATACTAAGTTTGTTGGATATTTTTGGAGGACACTTTGGAAGAAGATGAAGACAGATTTGAAGTTTAGTTCTACTTTTCGCTCACAGACTGATGGATAGACAAAGGTAGTAAATCGGAGTTTGGGAAATTTGTTGAGATGCTTAGTTGGAGAGAAGACTGGAAGTTGGGACTTGATCCTTGCACAAGTAGAGTTTGCCTATAATAATTCAGTGAACAGGAGTACCGAAAGAACACATTTTGAGATTGTTACCGGAGTACACCCTAGAGGTATATCAGTAATGAAGACAAGAGGAGTGCAAAAGCAGAGGAATTTGCAGATCATATGAAAGTATTGCATGTTCAGGTTAAACAACATTTGGAGGATATGAACAACAAGTATAAGGAGAAAGCAGATGAGAAGATGAGACATAAGGAATATGAAGTTGGCGATGAAGTAATGGTATATCTAAGAAAAGAGAGATTTTCAGTCAGAACCTACAATAAGCTGCAGATGAGAAAGTTTGGACCTTGTAAAATCTTGAAGAAATTTAGTTTCGGAAATGCATATGAAGTGGGATTACTGGATAGTTTGGGTATTTCACTTATATTCAACATTGCAGATCTACATCAGTATCATGAAACATAATTCAGTGAAGACAGTGTTGCAGACTTGGAGAAGTAGATGCCCCAGATGATACCAAATCAGATTGAAGACATTTTGGACAGTAGGATTGGGCGTAGCACTTGGAGGAACCAGTACAGAGAGTACCTTGTGAAATGGAAAGAAAGACTTGTTGAAGATTCTTCATGGACTTCTCAAGCAAAGGTGGACCACTTTGGTTTTCCTTTGACCCCAGCAAAGTGAGGGACTCACTTTTTCAACAATCCCAGATATCTGATGTAGGAGCATCCTTGGTTCTTGGCAATCTTGCATCAACCAAAAAAACATTTCTTTTCTGTTTGTTTCCTGTTTTGCAGTTTCAACATTTCTTTCTGCATTTTCTTGCATTTGCTCATCGGATCTTGCAGAGCTGGATTTTGTTCGTGGACATGTTCATCTACCTTATCCTAAGTTTGTGGGATGTTTGGATCTATTTTCAACAAGTTATTGCTTTCAAAATCTAAGACAGTTTTTTGGTTTAGAACACTGGAACCGCTTGGACCTGTTTTGCTATTGCCGAATCTTGCGGATCCTTTCCGTAGCTTGCAGAGCTTTAGTTTGTTGTTTCCAACATTCCTTGGTGTGTGGCTAATCTTCCCTTTGGTCCGCACTTTATCCTAGGGATTTTCCGGAGGATTCTCTTTGGCGGAGGCTGACTTGGTGGTTTTACATGTTTCATCTTGTTCATCGACATTTGATTCATCTTGGGACGACGCGGATCCCCCTTGATTATATAAATCAATGTAATTAAGCTTGTAGAAATTAGTTCTTAGAACATACAAGATCTATCTTGAGATTAAGAGGTCCGGAGTTGATCGATATTGTATTTGAGAATGTATGTACTCCGGCCAGTGAGCCGAATCTTGTAGCCCACATGTTGCCGGCAGATTGTAATTGGCTTTCATGATGTAATTGAGTCTGTTCTGCATTGCCTCCATCTTATTGTCTTGTTTCCGTTTTGTTAACTCTTATTGCACGGTCCGTATAGTTCTCTTTGAGGACCCTCCTAACCATGACTGCTCCAAGGAAGCTCCTTGCAAGTGGTTAATTAATATATATATCTTGGCCTCGATTTCCAAAATAATCTCAACTGGGAGACGTGTAGAGAGAAAAGGAGACAAGGAGGATGTAAAGCTTTATAGCTATTGCAAAATAGATGCAAAAGGGTTGAACTATTGGATTGGAAAACTAAGAAAACTCTTTTTGGGTTGTTAGTGGTGTTAGTGGTGCTATATGAGTGTGAAGTTTGGGGTGGCAACATGTCATCAATGAAGTGGAGACAAATAGAGATGTTACAAAAGCATGCAATCACAAGTAGTTTCAAAATTAAATTGTTAGTTCTCTACGAGATAGCCTTAGTTGAAGGTGGCACCTTTCCTGTGGAGGCATCAGTTATGATCCAACTACTAATTTACTTTAAGAGACTAGAGAACATGGAGCTGCCCTGCTAGCCCAAAATGGCAGCAAAAGAGAAATTAGATAGAAGGAAGAGCGCTTGGATGAAATGGAATGACAAGTGGATGAATAAGTGACATATTAGCTTGAAAGAGTGTCCAAATAATAATGGGGCAATCAAAAAGAACATGTAAGAAAAAGTCAAAGTAAGCATGTGCACAAGGCAACTTGTGAGGAAAAAGAGAATACTATATCAAGCATTTCAATTCTCTATATGAACATGAACAAAAAAACCATATAGGAGCGGAAATAAAATGGAAAGAGAAAATGTTAATGGCTCAACTAGGGACTAGTTCGTAGCTTAGGTGTGAAACTAGAAGGCAAGCAATGCCTAAAGAAGGATGTGTAGATAGAATATGTTGTTCTATACTTTGGAGCTAGTGGAGACAAGATGGCACTACTTCATGGGGTGTCTAACTTACATGAATATCCAAGTCAATTACATTGAGCTTTTGAATTTGGGCTCCTTGGATAACTTATTTGAAGAAAAAGGATAACAAAAATTGCAGATTATTTGATCAAGGCCCACATCAAAAGATCTAGGATCCAAAAGGAAAGGGAGATCAAGTAGGTGTTGTGTGGGCAACCTGCTTGTTTGGGCTTTTGTGTTTAGTAGTGTGGTTGCTTATCTGATGGTCCCATAGGCTACTTGGCCTTGTGGATGTTATTAAAAATCTTCATTCATTCAACTTGATTAGACTTTCTTCACTACTTTCTATTGATCCCCAAGAGTGTTTAGATATTGACATTTGAGCATAAGAGTGATCTCAATTAGCCACAAGTTGGCACAAAGCTTGATGCCTAATGAAATGTGTATGTGCATTTTTTTGGATGAATGCGATAATGTTGGATCAATGGATCTTGGTACAGTCTACACCATAAGGTATCTTTGGCCCAATGTAACTTTTGTGAGTTCCTTGGTTGTTGCAAGCTTTGAGAGTTTGGTGCAATCCTTAGATAGTGGCATTGAAGGTTGATTTATTAATCTGTTGTGCCCAGTAAAGGATCAAGAATTTATGTACACCATTATGGTGATCAACTTATCTTGAGATTTGGATAAGTTGTTGAAGGATCCAGGATAAACATATATTTCCAGTTGAAAGATGAGATTGGGAATTGTGGTGAAAATGGTGTAATCTTAAGTGACTGTTTGATGAAAGAAAATCTGCAAACAAAACAAACAAGTAAAGAAAATATTGTTTGGTTGATGCTAGATTGCTTTCACACCCTGGGATACTCCTAGATTAGACATTTGGGTTGATTGAAAAGTGAGTCACTAGAAGAAAATCAAGACTGTCTACCTCAGCCTTTGAAATACAAGATGAGTCCTCTTCAGATCTTCCTTTCCACTTTACTAAATCCTCCTCATATTGCTGGTGTTGGTCCTCCCAATTCTATTGTCCAGAATCTCCTCAATTTCTTCCCTTTGTTGTGGTGGTATTTGATTTTTCCATTGTAATTTTGTGCCACAATTCCTTGACTCTCCTTCATGATACTAATGCGAATTAACACCAGTGATATATCCAAGCCTTCCAACAACTCTGCGTCATATGTATTTCCTAAATTGAATCTTTCTACAATTTTGCAAGGGCCAAACTTCTTCATTTTTATCTTGTTATATGTTCCCATTGGAAATCTTACCTTTTGAGAGATATCTCTAATTTTAAATTCCTTACGTCTTCTTTTTTTATTAGATTTCTCCTTGTATTGACCATTTATTTTCTTTAAATGACTTATCACTTTTGCATCTATTTCCTGCATGCGTTCTGCAATTTATTTTGCCTTGACACTTCTTTTTTTCCATGATGAGATTTCTCAATTCTAATACTTTCTTGGGCCATTACCATATACAAACGCAAATGGTGCCTTTCTTGTACTCCTGTTAATTGAATTATTGTATGCCAACTTTTCCTTTAGTAGAACCATGTTCCAATTCCCTATTTTTTTCTTCAACCACACATCTTAAAAAGTTACCTACACTCTTGTTTACTACTTCCATTTGTCCATCAATTTGTGGCTGGTATACTGAATTGAATTTTAAATCTGTTTTCATTTTCTTCTACAATGTTTTTCAGAAATATCCAATAAACTTTCTCGTATCAAACAATACTCTATGGCAAACAAAACAAGCTTACAACTTTTTTGGAAAATAAATCAGCTATATGTATTGTATCGTTCTTCTTATATGAGATGAAATGCACCATTTTAGAAAATATATCCACAACTACAAATGTAGAATCATGACCTCTTTGGGTTCTCACTTCTCAACAATCCTATTGCAAAATCCATACTTGTCTCCCCCCAAGGTTTCTCAAGAATTTGTAATGACTAATGTAGAGCTGTGTTTTTGGCTACTCTCTTGTGTGATATGGCAAGTCCTACTCTCTTGGACAGATTTTCTCACATCCTTGTACATTTGTAGCCAAAATAGTTCTCACTTACCAAAGCAATTGTTGTATCCTTCCTAAGATGTCTTGCTAAACTACCACTTTGTTTCTCTTTGATCAAATTTTCTCTTATTAAGTTTTTAGGAATGCATAACTAACTACCTTTGAACAACATCTCATTCTGGATCAAATAGTCAAGCCACTTACTTCTGTCAACACTTATCAATTTCTTCCGTGCTTGCCATCCCTTTGCAAAGTCAGGGTCAATCTCATACAATTGCTTCAACTCTTCAAATCCAACTACATCTACTCTCGTTTTTGTTAGCAAATTCTATCTCCCACTCAGTGCATCTGCAACCATGTTTGATTTTCCGCTCTTAGCTCTAACACAAAAGTATAACTTTGCTTAAATTCTTCTCATTTCATATGTCTTTGGTTTAGCTACTCAAATTCTACAATGTTTGATGATTAGTGTATGATACAAACTCTTTTGGCACAAGTAATGCTGCTATTTATTTAATACTTGAATTATGGCATAAAATTCTTGACCATAGATTGTGTTGTGCTCTGCACAGCACACCCCGTCCTTGACGGAGACCCCCAGTTTGCCCGAGTAGGAGAGAGAGGCTCTAGTTAGATTATTGTTAGACTTTTAGGTAGTTAGACTGTTAGATTTCAGTTTTCAGATTAGGAGTAGAGTAGAACTGCTGCAGAATTGTTGTAATGGCAGCTGAAGCAAATGTATGAAGGTTGAAATATGGCGTTTATTGTCTTTGCTTTCTTCTGTTTGCATGGTTTCTTTCAGCTAGTTAGAATTAGAGTGCAAAGATTTTAATGGTGAAGTGTGGAAGGGTATGTGATGCATTTTTGGTTCATACCATTGGGGGCTTGCTGATTGTAGGCCACTGGGCATGGTTAGTCTGAATTTTACTGTGCTTAGTTCAATTGCAGGTGTTCGTCTGAGGCTGCGCCATAATTGGGTGCCTAAATGAATGTCTCCGGTCTGAAAATCCTTCATCCCTTGGAGATTGTATTGTCCTTGTCTAGTTGTGAGGGCGTCTTTGGTGAAACAAGAATTTGTTAATGGAAATCCGTCTAATTGCTACACTAGTCATTCTTATCGCTATCCGTCTCCTATCCCTTCTCTTTTGCTTTTTTTGGCAGCTTGAGAATCACAGAATCGTAGGGTGTAGACCAACTTGTTGCAAAACATAAGTCCCCTTGTGCTCCCAACAAAACACATCGACCGTTGAGTTATCCCGTAGTCAAGAACTGACATTTGGAACCTTGAGGTTGTCCCCCGTGATCAAACCAAACAGCATTAGGGCTTCCTTATACAAGAGAGGATAGGATACTCGGTGAGATCATTCTATTCTGCGTTGGCCAGAGAGAGTTGTAGGGATGCGACTTTCGACGCGTCAACAAATTGAAACATTAATGATGTGAGATCTCTCATTTGACATTAATGATTATGATGACAATTCAATGAAACAATTTTGCTCATACATTCTCACCAAACTTTCCAACAATCTCCTTGTTCTTTCTTTGACATTGATGATGAACATTTTCATCAATCTCACTCATACACCTTCAACATAAATGACAACAATCTTGCCCATATCTTTTGACATTAATGACAACTTCCAACTATCTCAATTGAGCACCTTTGACATCAATGACAACATTTTCAACAATAATATCTATAGTATTATTTAAAATTTTAAACACATTAGGTTTTTGGAGGAAGGGACATGATAGGTCCGCCCGAAGCAATCTCCACACTAAGCCCAAGAACGGACACTCACTCTATTGGCCTCGGTAACTAGGCAACATGGACATCCACCGGGGTGGCCTACTTAGTGGGGTGCTTGTACCTGCTTTTGCCATTTATGTCTCATCTTCCTAAAGACAATAGCCATCATTGTAGAGTCAGAGAAGATCGTAGTGGGGGTTTCTTGATTGTCCTATCTAAGCTCAAGAGTGGATCTTTCTCTTCTTGGCCCTAGGGGCAGGCAACATGGACATCCGTGGCCTACTTAGATGGCAATCTTCTAATTCCCCTCTTTTCTACACCGCCTTCCTTCCATACATGATGGAGGTTTCACACAAAATTATTGTAGACATATACATTCAATGGCCAGTCATATACATGTATATATAGATTAAGATAAACATTAACAATAACACATTGGCAGATATATACCATAGATGCAAGTATTAGTAGATGTCGTTATATAGATCTGAAATAGTAATAAATCTGCTGCTTCCATGTTGGATTGCAAACCATCTGTCTTGTTCCACTGTGATAATTGATTCTATCTTCTGATGATCGATGCTGGTTATAACAGATCCGAATTAGATTAGTGAGAATCTGATCTTGAATATGTATCTGCTGTTTACATGTTTGCTGATTCTGATTATTGTCCGCTTTCGCTGATTGCTGTGATTATTTTTGAAGTTGATTATGATTGCTTGATCCCTTCCTTTGCGTAATACCTTGGCCTATATATCCTTCAAGAGGGTGTGAAAGGTTGCGCTCCTTGATTGGTTATATGTTTCCAGAAAAAGGTTAACTCTTCCCTTTGTGTCTCTTGCCTTATTATTAACTTTATCATCTGTGCCTTAATCATCTATACCTTTTAACTCATGGTGGTTAACATAATGAGATCGCTTAACATAACGAGATTGCTGCCTTCATTCATAATGGGATTCACTGCCTTACTAACAATGAGATCATTGCTTGGATTAATGATGAGGTCGCTGTCTATGCATCAGTGCTGAGTTTGATTGCTTTCTCTTTGTCTGCCTTGGTCTGATTTAGACTACCAAAAATTGTGAAGTCTTATATAATAAGAGAATTTTCTCAAAGTATAGAAGTCATGGTGGGGGTGTGACCCCTGTAATTTTTTGCTGTTTTGGGGACGTTTCCTAAATTTTGACAAAAAAGGGGATGGGGTGGGGACGTTGTGTCCCTGAAATGTTCCCAATAGGGGATAGGGTCATTATGGGTAGGTGAAGTGACCTTGGGGAGCACTGTTTATACCAAGGAAGCAAAAATCGTTTGGGGAATTAATCGACAAATCAAAAGTATAAGATTTTTTTCAAAAAATCGGAAAAAAATCAGGGAAAAATCGGATTTACAAAAAAACGTAAAACATTGTAGAAAAACAATCAAAAGCTACTTTTTTTATATATATTAAGGCAGTTCCATAGCATAGAGATATTGTAGGCAAATAAAATAGACACTTGAACACATGAATTGAAGAAATAGATTTCCGTTGTTTATATTCATATCACCGATTACATTGCACAAAATATACTACACCATAAATAATATCTAGATGGTGATAGATGTCAAAATGTCAATTACAAAAGGGGGTTTCAGGGACCTTCCATTTGTGTTCTTTGTTTGAGCAGTGAAGAATGTTCTTCCCACTTGTTCTTCCACTGCCCCTACTCTCGTGAGATTTGGCACAGATGGTGGGAGGCTTGGCATCATGGTTGCATTCATGCTTCCTCTCTTATTGAGTTTTGGGAGAGTTTGGGCAGGCCTCCTGCGAAGACTCCTTTTCTTCAGGTGGCCTGGTTCATTGGGCCTAGTTTCATTCTTTGGAACCTTTGGCTGGAAAGGAACCGTAGAGTTTTTTGTGATTCCAGATTGGATAGTGGTCAACTGTGGACAAAGATTATCAGCAGGCTTCAGGAGACTATTCATGCTAAATGTGATATGTCTGTAAGTATTGATCCTGGGGATGTTACGGTCGTGCGAGATTTGAGCTTGGGTGTTAATAGTAGGGGTTGCTCTGCTAATATTATACCCCGTCGTGTCAAGAGACGGATCTGTCGTGATGGGAGATGGGCTCCTCCTCCTGATGGGGTCCTGAAGATTAATACGGATGGATCTTCTCGGGGGAATCCTGGGCATGCTAGTATTGGGGGTATTGGTAGAAGTAAAGATGGTGATGTTGTTTTTTGCTTCTCTGTCTACAAAGGGCTTTACTCTAATAACCTGATGGAGGCCCTGGCTATTAAGACTGCTGTTGAGCGGGGTTGCTCTCTTGGCTGGAGGAGAATTATCTGTGAGTCTGACTCTCAGATTGTTGTGGATATGTTGAACAACCAGAGGTTGGATGGTGTTAGTTGGCATTTAGCTTTGATGGTCAGACAGATTTTAAGTGTATGTAGCTCCTTGGAATCTGTCTCTTTCTGTCACATCCCTAGAGAATGGAATACCGTGGCTGACTGCTTGGCGAAGTGGGCCTCGGAGAAAGGGGATGGTTGGGATATTAGTGGTAGGGGTGAGTTACCTTCTGATTATCGAGGGATATTTGAAAGAGCTTTAATGGAAGACAGGACTATGTAGTGTTGTTGTTTGGTTTGTTGGTTGTTCTCCTTTTTGCTGAGCCTTTGGCTTCTGCCTTGTAACTCGATTTGGATTGAATAAATTTTATCCCCTTTTTCAAAAAAAAAAAAATGTCAATTACAATATAATTTGTGACTTTGAACAAAGTCAACTTGTAAACTAAGTACAAAATTCCAAAATATCAAATGTAGGCAATGACATGCTAGAGGGCATGAAGCTCTGATGATGAAGCTCCCGGGTGAGAGCCTGTCCTAATTTGATCAATCCATTGAGGACCAAAGTTGGCTTGCCCCATGATATCAAAATCTTCAGTCTCAAGTGGACGATCAACAACAACATCATAATCATCATAAACATCATCATCATCATCAACATCATCAGCAGCAATCAACTCACACTTTGGATATATCTCATCGAGGTCAATTGGCAAGCCATCCTCAATAGTTCCTGATTTTGCCCATGTAGAAATTAGTGTTTCCCTTACAAGTGAAAAACACAATGAATAGTGATACACTTTAAAAAACTGCAACAATATATTAATATTCTCACCTTGAGCTTTCCTTATCTTCAAGCGGAGGTTGTGATGAACAAATACCAAGTCATTCATCCGTTGTTGTGATAGGCGGTTGTGTTTCTTGGAATGTACGTGTTCAAAAACACTCCAATTACGCTCACAAGCCGATGAGCTGCATGGTTGGCTCAAAATGCGCATTGCTATCCACCTTAAATTTGGTATTTCGTCTCCAAAAGAAGCCCACCATGCAACTGAAAAACACATTACATGGAGATGATATTGTAAGACTGAGAATATCTTATAATCTTGTTAGCCTTATTGAGCATGTTGGCAAAATAAAGAGATTGTCAAAAGTTTATAGAGTCTACCTGGTTGAATGGTCTTTCTGCTTTGTATAGCAGCCTTAGAAGAGAGAAAACCCTTAGAATGCTTGTACACTTCCAACTCTATCGTAGCCGCATCAAATTTTTCCAAGTTAGGAAACATTTTTTCCATGCACTTGAAGAAGCCTTCTTTGATCTCAGCATCAATTTCCATGAAATCAGTCTTATAGAATAACAAGGGATTGAGCAAGTATCCCGCAGCATGGAGAGGAGTGTGCATCTGTCCATCCCATCTCCTATCAATTATGTCCCACAATGGCATATACCTATCCCTGTTATTTTTCATCTTACTCCTTATCATCTCCTTGGCCCTATCCATGGCCTCATACACATATCCCATGGGGGGTTTTTCCCCTTCCACTAGTCTCAGGACTTTTACTAAAGGCTCTGAAAATTCTACAATTTGTTCAATAGATTCCCAAAAGGTGGTAGAATACATATACTCTGCCACTGCTATGCCATTTGCTTGAGTTGTGAAGCCAGACTCCATACACTCAGCTGAAACAAACATTCGCCTCAAATTACCTTTTTGTTCACATAATGTTTGTAATGCAAGGAAATGTGTTGCAAATCTTGTCACCCCTGGTCGAACTAGCTCCTTGCCTCTTGTGAAAGAGCGCATTATAGCCAAAACCCTCGTGTGATTATAAACAAATTTGGTAACCTTGTGAGCCTTCTGAAATGTTGCTTTAACCCATTCAATTTTTCCAATGCCCTCTAGGGTTAGATCAAGGCAATGTGCTGCATATGGTGTAAAAAACATGGAAGGGTATTTATCTGTCGGATTCTCTCTGCAACAACACAAGCAACAACATTGTTTGTGATAAATTGAACCACATTTTGTGGCCCTACATCCGTAACTACGACGTCATACATCTCAAACAATGCATTTGTGGATTTCATCATATTAGATGCATCCACAGATTTCAGAGAAACAGTGCCAATCTCACAACAGACAAGGAAGTTAATGAGAGTTCGGTTCCTTCTATCTGTCCAACCATCTGACATGATACTGCAACTAGTCCTAGCCCACTGTAACCGATGTTGTTTAACATCTTGAACATCCTCTACTGCATCTTTCAGCATACCAACCCTCAATGACTCGTAAGATGGGGCTTGAAACCCAGGTCCTACGAGTGCAATAGCATCTACCATGGGTTGCTAATATGGATTTCTGGAAGCATGAAATCAGAATGCCATGTGAGAGGAGTACCAAAAATTACCAATTGCCTTCTTTGCCTATTCAGTGACAGTTTTCCTCGATCCTGTACTCTCCAAAGTGGTTTGTGATCCTGGTGTAGTATGAGGTTGGAAGAAAGTATTAATGTTTCCTCCACCTGTGTTTGGTCCACGTGCTATAGAATTAGGTGTTGACCCAGATTCCCTGAAACTGTCATCTTCACCATCTTCCTCACCCAAATAGTTGCTCTCGGGATCTGCAGAACTAGATCCTAGTTGAACCCCAATTCTTGCCTTTTTGGCTTTACTCTCAGCAATCCCATCAAGAGATTGCTTTGCCTGATACGCAACATCTGCAAGGCATACCTTGCATATCTTAGTGTTATTTCCTCGTTCTTTGGACAAATGCCGTTTGAAACGATAAATTCCACCACTGATATCTTGTAGACACCAATTGCACTTGACCTTTGTGCTACCTGGAACTGCTGTGCAATGTGTCCACGCAAAGTCTTTTTGACGTGGCATTGTGATCAAGAATCAATTCTGCAAAAGCACTTTATGTCAGTCTTTCAACAATTTCAATAGATAGTTTTCAAGATATGAGTTTTTATGACTACAATCAAATAGAATGTATGACCTTATACATTGGTTTCTCACTTCAAAGTTATGGCTTTTATATTGATTTTAGGAATTTTATATTAGATATTAGATTGAGAAATCTGTATAGTGAAGATACAGTCCTAAGACCCTGTCGTGATCTAATTCAGGATTGTGGACAGCTTGCTGATCCATATAATCAAGGTTTTTCAACTATTTCTAATAAAAAAAAAGTGAGGGGGAGAAGGAAATTAAAGTTATGGCTTAAAGCATTCTTATCATAATAAATATAAACAGATATAAATATTCTGATTGCTTAATAATCTCTGACTTTCAAATCAGAATAAAATCTGAAAGAAGTCTACCATAGATGATTCTAAAGGGAGTCGGTTATTATTGTTCACAAGCTAACATTATATCTGAAGAATTGGTTGGAAAACATGGTCTAGGAACTTATGAACACCCCAAGCCTTATGCTTTGGCTTGTAGCAGAAATGGTGCTGATTTGTCAATTAGTTGGCAACATGGAGTAAAGTTTGATGTTTAATCAAATCTTTGTTGATGAAGTGCTGTTGGGTGTTGTGCTTATGGATGTGTGTGGTGTTGTGTTTGGCAACAACTATTTGTGCTCACAAGAAAGTCAACTACTACTCAAGGGTCAACAAGTATTGCGTGTGAAAAGGTGTAAAAAGCTTCAAATTGTTTTCTTAGAAGGGCAAGGCCAGGCATAAAAGAGGCCCTAAATCTTCATGGAGAGAGGAAGTTGAGTGGACGGAGTAGATAAACACAAGTAAATTTAAATCCATGTTGAAGAATTGCACATTAGAATATTCAAGTCAATTATAGATCATGGTTCTTTTTTGAAGCACACTAGGGAAATATGTTGCAGTGATGTTAATCTGCCACTAACATTTTTTTGAGAGCTACCATTTACGCATTCTTGAGATAGCTATCACTAAATCCTCAAGGAAGACTGGAAGACAAATGGAATCCGATGAACTCTACAAAACCCATAAAGGCCGCATAAACATAATCTTAAGGTATCTACAAAGCTCACAAAGGCTGCATGTATTCCAACCATAACATATATATAATAAATAACAATATGATTGACACAAAGTATGATTGTTATTGATAACTGGAATACTGTCAATTTATTTAATCATATCGTTATTGTCTACAAAGTTAATCATATTATTGACAGTATGATTAAATAACAATCGAACATAATGATTATTCACTGGAATACTGTCAATATATTTAATCATACTGTTATTGACACAAAGTGTGATTAAAAATGTCAAAGCAAAAATACAGAGAGTTATGACTCAGACGCTAATGCAATTAATGAATATGAATTCAATCACTGGTACAAACCTTAAAAATCAATAATTATAAATCCAATCAGCAGTCTCGGGAATATCCACTCAGGGGAACAATTACAGTGAATAAACCCTAATTTCAAAGAAGCAAAGATTGCTCTTCAAGTTGGTGTGTCAAAAGACACATCAACACATACTTTCAACATTTTTTCACTTGTGGTAACATTTATGTTGGCACTTATGATTTGAACCTGGTTATGCTTGTTTCTCATCTTTTACTGTTTGAGACTTATCAGTGAAGCCTGTAATTCATTTTACTGAGCATTATAATATGATTAAGAGGAATGAAGTTAAAATTGAGGATATTAGTATAATATTGGAGGAATTTTTAGTTCTACATACATTTTCTCCAGCGAAAGGTAAAAAGAAAACTGGATTGTACATCAGCCTTCCAAGACAATGTAAGGGTACTGAATCAATAAAATGATACTAATTTCGTGAAACTAAGGATTGTATTATGTAACAAAAAAGGAAATTTAAAATTTACGAACCATCAACAATCAATTACAATCTTTACTAAGCTAAAAACTCAACATTATTGAAAAGACAGACACGAAAAATGAATGAAGACCAACCTCTGCTGCCGCTGTGCCGAGTTGTGAAACTACTGTTGCTCCCTTGCCAAATTGGATGTTGTTGAATTGGATGCCATCGAATTGGATGCCCCCCCGCGATGCAATTCATGCACATATGGCGTCGCGCGACATGATTTATGCTATTTTTCGCTGCGTTTCATTAACATTTTCGCGGGTTAATTTGCACTTTTAGGGTTTGCGCTATTAATCACGTTTTTTTCACGATTTTTTCCCGATTAAACCTGGAAAAAAACGTTGAAAATCGTTGACGGTTTTTTCGCGATTTTTTGGGGGTTTTGATCGCCGTTAGTGCAGACTCTCGATTAATCGGGTATAATTGCGATTTTTTGATGATTAATGCTTCTATGGTTTATACAATATTCATCATATCCTTTATTTCCATTTTATGAAACATTAGAGCTGAATTGATAATTCATGAGTCAACAAACAAATTTTATTCAACTCGAAATTGCCAATTTGTAATCATTTGAATTTGACTTTTAATTACCAAGGTGTATATACATAATACATAAAAAATTCAAAATGCAAAGGCTGAAAGTCTTCAAGTACAAAATGACAAAATGTAAACAATTTAACATCTACTACTGCTATGCTTTTGCTTTGTCCTCACCTAAATCAAAATCAGATTTTAAATCTAATTCATTGCCAATATCAAGGGCTACCTCATCCAATGGAATACCAACCAAACCCTCCTGTCTCCTCATCAATTTGTGTGGTGTCTTTGGGATCAACATCCCACCATAAAATTGTAGTTTGTTGATGCTTAGGAGTATATCAATCTTGAAGTCCCAAGGCACTATGCATGATCATCAACTTCTCTACTCATTGAGAGGCAATTGTTTTCCTCTTAATAAAGTTGATGAAGTGGTATGTGGATCAGTTCCTCTTTGTAGGAGAGGAACTAGCAACCTATGAAAGGAGGTGAATGACAAGCATCCTCAACTCTAGTGTATCCTTGCCACATGCCATTGCAACCATTCAATAAATTGAGCTAATGTAGCTCTATCCATCTTTGTCTCTAGTTTGTTGAATGTTGGACCGCTAAGATTAGCAAATGCAAGCCATAGTCGAATTAAAGTTGACTCACTTGCATACATCTTTTGAAAGGCTGTCACTAATCCTTCTTTTTCACCTCTTCGTCATCACAAGGAGGTACTCTCTCGCTTCTCGATGCATACTATTGTGAGGTATTCACACATCGCCCCATTGCAAATGGGGACCCCCACTTTTTCTGATTTCTGGGATAGGGTTATGTTGACGTGTATTTTGTACACAGCCTAACACAGAATAAAATACCTAAGGGTATCTTATCCTCTCTTGAGAAAAAGTCTCTAACTGCTGAAGATTCGCATAAAGGATCAATGAGGATGACTCCAAGGTTCCTTTTAGTAGGGTCTCTACATGTGGATAAGCTCGCCGTGGTATGATGTGATTTGCTGGAATCACAAGGGGACTTACATTTGGTGATTGAATTTCCGATCTACTTTGCTGGAACACAAGCTCTCACTAACTTAGATTAAAAAAGGGAAAAAGGAAGGGGGTGAAGAGAGGATCTAATCCTAATACTAAGAATGTAGGAGCAATGATTTGATTTTTGATGAAACTCTAACTAGGTCTTGTTTTGACATCAATGGAACATCTACACAAGGCTGGTGCGATCTTCTAAGGGAAGCTTTATGATGTTCAAATCATCACCGCATGCATAGACACCATCAAGTTGATGCATATCAATGAAGAAGCGACAAATTGAAATTGAGCTTAAGCTGAACGATTCCAATTGACTACACAAGGCAAGTCTGCAATCAACAAACTGCTAGTAGTATGGATATACGAATTCCATCATCAATCAATCACATTTTCTCCATTCATCTAATCATCTACCATCTAAGATTGAAGACTCAACAAGAAACCATGCAAATTGCAAGAAACGACACACTTCACCATTACTTCAATGAAAATGGAGTTTGTTTACAATCAATGGCAACAATTTCTTGCCTTGTCCTCCTATTCTACTCTAATTGCTATTCTATCAATTTCTAACTACTCTCTATCTACTAACTGCTTTCTATTATTTACAACTCTCTCTAATCCTTTTCTAATTAGCCTTTACAAATGAAATGCCTGGGCTTATATAGTGCCCACAATACAATTTGATGGCTTAGATCAATTCAAGATCAATGGCCAAGATTCAACAATAAAACCCTAATTAGGGTTTGTTACAACCATTACATAACATTTAATGTTTGACCAATGACAAAATTGTATTGCTTGGACACATGTCCCTTCTAGAAAAATCGACCAATGGATAGCCGGGGTAGGTACATCGGAGTTTGTGCCACCTTCCATGAGTTAAGTACATTGAAACTGGACATGCTGAGGTGGTCCTCACTGATTGGAGAAATGATGACTAGGATGCCACCTTGTAACTTGGTAGACATTCAACTTGATGTTGTTGAGAAGCTGGCTTTAATTAATTCATCTGGAACTATTTACTTCTTCAACGAGCCCTTGTTCTAACTCCTTGTGTCCTTGATGTGCAGGATGATGATGTACCTCGCTTTGGAACGCTGGATTGAAAGAGGTCGCCCCTGTCCTGGCTTGATCGTCCCGGCGAAGACCGTCCTTGATCCGGCTTGATTTTCCTTGATGAGATCTCCATTTGATGCCTACACAACATTTCAAAATTAGCAACATGATTTTGCAATGAATAGCATAGATTAAATTAATTTTAGGAAACCTCATGATAAGTCCTTGAATTATCATTTCCTAAAAAACGATTGGGCTACTGGAATTCAAAATTCAAAATTCAAAATTTGAAGGCTATGACGATCAACAATCAAAATCAAAACAATAAATCCATATCGCCATACCTCACTTGAGAGCTAACTCTAGAATGCAAAACAAGGAATTTGCCTAGGCAAAATTGACGTTAGATGGTCTTCAACGTGATCTCAAAGGATAATGAACGTTCTCTTTGTCAATTCGCCACCCTTGGGGATATCTTTGATGTGTTCCTCAATGTCCTTGGCAAGTTCGCCTAACTTGAAACTCGAACTCCTTTGATAATGCTTGCACCTCCCCTTTGAAGATGTTTCGCACCACCTTTGCTTTCTCCAAATTGCATGTAAGAGATGATTGAATAATGATTTGAAAATGAAACAAACACCTCCTTTTATAAGCACTTTCCTCATGCATTACCTTAGGCCGACTTGGTGAATATGAGATAATTAAAAGCAATTTTTAATAAAAACCAAGGCCGACTTTTGTAAAATAAACCCAAGCGCTCAATTTGTTTTTATAATTAATTAACTTTATGCCTTTATAATTAATTTTTTCGATTTTTAATAGGCAAAATTAATTAATAAATGTTATGCGTTATTTTTAAATGCCATTTAATTAAATTTTGAAAACCCATCGAATTTAACATTTAAAAATAAATTCAAAAACTTGTTTGAACGCCAAAATTGGAGAATTGAGAAGAGTACAAACCTCATCGCCCTGGTCCCTGACTGAGGGACAGGAGCGATCCATCAACTTGGTCTTGATCCTTGCATTTTTTTACGTCCAAAATCTTCATCTCCACGTTGAATTTGCCATTTTCGCTAGGATTTTCGAACTTGAGTGTCTTGCTTGTGTGAACAAATGTCTCTTATAACCATTATCGCCCTGGTCCCTTGGAGAGGGACAGGAGCGATCTTCATGTTTTCACTTGAAATTCTCCGTTCTTGATATCAACTTCTCCTTTATTTTCTTTCAAACAACGCTTTGAACCCTTTGCAACTTTGTTTTGTCATAATCTTTGAAGAATAACAAGTGACTTAGCAAATATCGCCCTGGTCCCTTGGAGAGGGACAGGAGCGATCCTGGTGTCCTGGCTCAAATTTGCTAACTTTTAATCTTTGCCTCTTGTTCATCACCTTCCAAATAACGTCCCTGATCTTGCCTATCCTTGCCTTGTCATGATTTTGAAGGAACATGGGTATTTTAATGAAAATCGCTTTGGTCCTTGTCCAAAGGACAGGAGCGATATAAGTCCCTTAGCTCAATTGATAACATTTTGACGTTCAAAACTCTTGCATATCATCTTCAAAAGACACCTTAGACCTTGTATGACCTTGCAAAACATTGACTTAACGCGATTTTTGCATGAATTGGCCAATATATTCAATATCGCTCTGGTCCCTTCCTGAGGGACAGGAGCGAACTTCAAGTTTTTTGGGTTCATGCTTGCGTTCTCCAACTTGTCATTGCTTTCAACGCGTAAAATGAAGTCCCTCGATCCTCCTTGGACACTTGATACATGACAAACTTTCAAAATTTATGCCTTTATGCAAATTTCGCTCTGGTCCCTTCCTGAGGGATAGGAGCGAACCTAGGTATTTAAGTGCAAATCTTTCAATGTGGTGACCTTTGATGCTTTGTGCTTGATAGAGATGCCTTAAGACTTCCTTGCCACCTTGTTCTTCATCTTGAAGTGGTTTGAACTTGGAGGAATAGCAATATAATCATTATATCGCCCTGGTCCCTTGGAGAGGGACAAGAGTGAACTTGTTCTTGTGGGCTTCATTTCACTTCATCACCTTCAAAAACTATCTTCAACGGATTCGTAATGTTCCATTCCATTCATCCATGCCTTGGGATCCATTCAAACTGGGCAAGAAAATCATCTAAGACAAAAATCGCTCTGGTCCCTGCCTGAGGGACAGGAGCGAACTTGGGCATTTGGGTCCCTTGTTGACGTTTGATAATCTTCAATTTGTCTTCAACAGTTTCAACTCACCTCTTTTCTTGCCTTCAAACTTATAACTTGCTTGATCTTTGCCCAGTGCGTGCCCTATGAAGAACTTCGCTCTGGTCCATTGGAGAGGGACGGGAGCTACAAAGAACTTCGCCCTGGTCCCTGACTGAGGGACAGGAGCGATTTTTGCATTTTGAGTCATTCTCCTTCATGACGGCACTTCAAGTTATATTCATTTGATAAAACATCTCTCCTTGGACTTCTTCAAATCGTCAAGTCGTCAAAATCCTGCAAGGACAAAGCAACATTTGATTTTGAGCTCCGGTCCTTCAATGAGGGACAGGAGCGATTTTGCTTCCTGAGGCATTTCCGTGTTCGTGAAATTCTTCAATTTATATTCAACGGAAAGATCACGCCTTTCTTCATCACTTCCAATTCGCAATTCATCTTGACCCTGTAGAGACAGTAAGATATTTGAAAACGAGCTCCGGTCCTTCACTGAGGGACAGGAGCGATTTTGCTCCTACAGGCCAAAACATCATGATTTTACACATTTAATCACTTCACAAGGCGAAAACAAATTATTTCCCATGCCCAGGATCAAAAATCAAAAAAGTCAAAATTTGGTCAAAATTGCTCAATTGGACAAAAATTCATATTTCATTATCAACACTTAGAAAAATTCAGACTCTGCACTTCAAAATTCCAATTGAAAATAGACCATTCTGGCGAATTCATTTCATTCAAAATTGCATCCTACAACAGGAAGCTCAAAAAGCTCTCAAAACTGACTGGATTCTGGCCTGAAAAGATCGAAAAAGGAACCCTAGGGCTTGACCCTAAATCCAGACAACTGACAAACTAAACCAAAACCCTAAAAAGCAAAGCGAAAACGAGCAAAACGAGCAAAAAAACATGGGTCCCCATTTGCAATGGGGCGATGTGTGAAAACGTCACAATAGGTTAGAGTCCTTAGCTATTAGCCTTTGCATCAGAGAGGTATGGGTGCTCAAATGGCTAGGAGTCAGGTGGATAGCAGTGTTCCACGGGCGTTGGGGATGGGGGGGACGCGTTTTCGGGACGGGGGGACCAAGGGCCTAAATTTGGGGACGGCGGCGGGGGGGGTGGCGGGGTGGTGGTGCTCATATATATACATATAGTACTTGAAAAAGTAGTTTTGAAAAGATGTATAACAGTATAACAATATAAGAATTAGATTTCAAATGAAACTATAGGAAATACCAAGATTACTTAGATTAGTAATACTAATTGCTAAATGCTAAATAAAATTTGACAAATGAAATTGTCAAATTGGAGATTTCTCATTTCTATCATATGAATATCGAAAAAGGAAAACGAAAATACGAATATCTTATGCCATTGCAAAGTCTATAATAATAAAGATGATTACATGATTCATCATTACAATGAGTAGCCAAATACAAATACGTGTAGCAATAGCATTACAAAAGAGACTAGAGTCAAAGACAAAATGACAAAACTCAAAATGTAGCTAATGGAGGCCTCTAATCATCTGCGAACTCCTCCTCACTGAAACTGCTGGACTCCTGAAGATCAAGGTCCCTCAAGCTCACACCAACTAGCCCTTCATCTGAAGTGGTAGGATCATCCTCATCAATCTGTGAAGGCTCCTCTGGCTCTACATCCCATCGTGTCGTTGGACTCTCCTTGTACACGAGTGTCTTGCGGTCTATGAGACGCAAAGCACTGTGTACAGCCACAAGCTTCTCTGCTCTCTTAGAGGTAAGTCTGTTCCTCTTAAGAGAGTGGATGAAGCTATATGTAGACCAGTTCCTCTCAGTAGCTGAAGAACTGGAAACCTGGGATAGGAGACAGATGGCTAGAGTGGTGGTCAAAGATTTCGGGCCATGACAATTCCACCACAAAAGTGGGTCCTCCTGTGCCATAGTGTCTATATCCATCTTTGCCGCATTTGAAAAACCTCTAAGAGTGGCAAATCTTCCCCACTCAGTGCGCATTGTGCCGGCATCTCTGGAATCAAACATCTTCTCTATGCACCTAAAGAAGCCCGCCTTCACCTCATCATCCTGAATCGGTGTCATTCTACTTGGTCTAGCCTTGTACCACTTAGGATTCAAGGCAAAGGCAGCCATATGCAAAGGAGTGTTCAACTTGTCCCATCTACTCTGAATGATAGGCCGGATTTGCTCGTTGTAGAATGCTAGAGAGGGGTCCTTCACTCGCACAACCACCCTCATCTGGTCAAGCATAGAGTCAATGCACTCATACACCTCTCCAAGGTTAGGTGCATCCCCATCCCCATATCTGGTCACCTGGAATACTGGAGAAATGATGGAGACAATGTATTTCGCATCAGTCCAAAACACATCACTCTTCACTATCTCCTTCACCCTTCTCCCCTGCTCTGTCTTGGCCTCAGCCCACCTATTCCACTCATTAGTCATAACCATGAGTTGCAATGCCTCTTGCAACTCAATCATTCTCTCCAAGAGAATGAAATAGGATGCATATCTAGTCTCAACTGGTTTCAAGAACTCCTTCTTCGCGAAGGTCCTGAAGAGTGCATGTGAAGTGTGGTGGTTGCAGATAAACATCTGCACATCTCTCGCATCGGTGACCACTCCTCTAATCCATTCAATCTTCCCCATGTCCTTGAGTGCATTGTTCATGGCATGCACACAACATGGGGTCCACCAAATGTGTCTATAGGCTGCCTCAACGAGTCTCCCTACTGCTCTACACACATAGGCTGCATCTGTCACTACTTGAACCACATTTTGTGGCCCAACCTCCTCAATAGCCTCCATGAGGACCTGAAATTGGAAATCAGCATCTTTATGATGCCCTGTACAATCAACTGCTCTAAGGAAGTATGGGCCCTCTGCACATGTGACCATGACGTTGATGAGTGGACGATGGCTAATGTTCGTCCACCCATCCATAACTATGCTACACCCCGATGCCACCAACATGCCTTCATCTTCTCCATCAAAATATTGATCTTGGAATAGCATTTATCCAAGATCGAGGTCCTCATTTTCGTCTCCCCTGGTGGCACATAAGATGGTCCTCCCTTGGCCACCATAGCCATCATCTCCCTATAATAAGGAGACCGTGGAACATGAAATGGAATGCCATTGGCAAAGAAGAACTTGCCAATGGATTCATCTATCTCATCTCTCAGCTGCACATTAAACATATCAGCAATGGGGTTGCTCTGTGGTGTCTGCAACCTACGTTTCCTAGGCCTGGCGGCAGTAGAAGTGGAAGTGGATGGAGATCCAAACATCATTCCTCCCGCATGCGAAGTATGAGAAGTATGTGGCACATTCTGGTTGTCGTGAAGTGATGCCCTAGTAGACAAAGTAGTAGGCATTGAATTATTTGTGTCATCTGGAACCCCCCAAAGCCTGTTAAACTCAATTTTGTACTGTATATTTTTGGGTTCCTCCAAAAACTTACAATGTTTCATGCCTTTTCCTCTCCAAAACAGAAAGTGTGCATTCACCCTACTAATGCTACCGAACCATTCTCTGTCACAAATATTGCACTTCCACTTCCTTGTTCCCCCACTTGAATGTGATGTGCCTTGTATTGATATTCGTGAAGCGAACTGTTTTAGAGGAGACTTAGGATCAAAATGACCCCTAGCATATGGTGCCAACAACTCTGAAGGGCAACCTGTACTAACTGGTGCACTCGCCATAGAACTAGATTGGGCTCCAGGATCAGCCCCATGGTCACCCCCCTCATTTTCAGGTTCATATTCTGAATCATTCTCACTATGAGAATGGATTTCCATGTCATTTTCACTCATGCCTTGGGAGCTCATTGTGAAATTGACACTGCATTTCACAAAATAAAAATAAAAATAAAATCAGCCTAGTTTAACAATATATTTTTAAATTTTTTTCCTATTCATCTCAAAATGAGATTTGATGTTGAATCTTGAGGGCAAAATGATTCTGAGGGCAAAATGATGAATCATTTTGCCCTCAAGATTCAACATCAAATCTCATTTTGAGTCTTGAGATGAATAGGGAAAAAAAACCAAAAATGACATAGAACAATGAAAATCAGAAAATAAAACAAAAAAAAAAGTTAAAAACAAGAAGAAGTTGAAAAACCCTACCTTGTGCTCGAAAAATCTCTCCAAAATGTAGAAGAATCTTCTTCTTCCTCTTCTTCTTGCTTCTTCTAGTTCCTATCACACTTGCAATCACTTTTCTCACCCCTTCAATCAATCTTCTTCAAGTATTTCCTCCTCTTCAGGTTGCTGGAAAAAAAATCAGTTTTCCAAAATGAGATTGAAATCCAAAATAAACATGCTTTTGTGTTGTTTTGGGGGGTTAGGGTGGGGCCCACGTCCAATTAGGGTTACCCCCTAACCCCCCCAAAAGGCACATGTTTAAAAAAAAGTGCCTTTTTCGCTCCTCATTCACGTGGGAACGCGGGAGACGCCCAGACGTCTCCACGTCTCCCTGGGAGACGTAGAGACACGGGGACGTCTCCACGTCCCGGCGGCATTTGGGTGGCGGTGGCGGGACGGCGGGGGACGTTGCGTCCCCATCCCCCCGTCCCCGAGACGTCTCTGATGGGGGGGCGTGCCCAAAAAGGGGGGGGACGCGTCCTCGTGGAACACTGGTGGATAGTCTTGCATGAGTGTGAAGTAAGTAAGTTTACAAAGTCTAGATATCACGAGTTCAATTATAAATGAAGAAGAATTGTTAGTTAGAGGGTCACTTCAAGTGCTACTCTTGTGGGCGAATTTCACTTCATGAACACTCTTTATGTAAAGAACTAAAATCCGCTCTAAGACCTCATGACGTTCATGCCATCATATATTAAAGTCAAGAGTGTAAGTGAAAGTGAGCAAGGGAGAGTTTAGTCTTGATTTGAAATCCACCTCATAAGCACAACCTTTAGAAGGACTTCATCTTCAAGGTCAGGTGAGTGAACTTCAAACTTAATGAACTGGCAAATTGGAGCGAACTTCATGAACTGGCAAATTGGAGCGAACTTCATGCTTGAGAGATTTGGAGCGAACTTCTTCATGTTGAAAGTGGAAGAATGAGGGAAATTTGAGAGCACTTACTTCATGTTCAAACCTTCAAGGGCAAACTTCATGAACTCAGGATTTGGAGCGAATTTCATGAATGAGCACACATGGATGACTTTCAACTTCATGAGTTGAGCTTTTGGAGCGAACTTCATGAGTTGCACTTTTGGAGTGAACTTCATGACTTAATAATTTGGAGCGAACTTCATCTGAGCAAGCCTACATGAGCGAAATTGAAAGAGAAGCGAAGGATGTTTGATAGCACTTGCCTTGAATGGATTCAATTTGAAATGAACTTCACAAACTCAACAACACAAGCGAACTTCATGAGTTGACAAATTGAGGCAAACTTCATGACTTGACCATTTGGAGCGAGCTTCATGTTTGAGAGATTTTGAGCGAACTTCATGAATCAAGGAAATGGAGTGAATTTCATGCAAAGGTGAACTTCATGAGTTTGAAAATTGGAGCGAACTTCACGAGTCAAGGAAATGGAGCGAATTTCATGCAAAGGTGAACTTCATGAGTTGTGAATTTCGAGTGAAATTCACAATTAAAGGGAGAAGAGCGAATTTCAAGTGTATTGAGAAGCATTAGCGGACTTCATGAGTTCAAAATTTGGAGGGAACTTCATGAGTTCAAGAAATGGAGCAAATTTCAAGTGAGTGAACTCTACTTCATGTGTTCCCAGTTAAAGGTGAAGGTGCAAGATTGGTTACATTATTACTATTGTTGAAGTTTGGAAAAAGTCATTTTGAGTTAAGCTCATATAATGAAGAAGAGTAAGTTCAAAGACAAGAACAACTTCATGAACATCAAGGGTGAAGTAAACTTCAAAGAGCTCCTCTCTAAGAGCAAAAAACAACTTCAAGTGTCCCTTCATGAAGGCGAATTCTCTTTATATGCTCTTATTAAACCTATATATCAAGTGTATTTGATACTTGCTTGTTTGTTTTGCAATAGATGGAGAAAGAAATCAAGGAGATCGCATTGGAGAAGGAATGAAACAAGTCGCTCGAGGATCAAATTTCAATATCAAGATTAAGATTCAAGGAGGATATCCTCAAGTGAGCTTCATAGAGAAATACAATAAGGAGGTTACACAAGAAGCATTCACTTACACAAAGACATGATCTACAACATCAACGACATGAAAGGAGTCACAAGAGAAGGAATTCCGAAGGAGAAAGGCAGTGGTTATATCAAGAGTTCGTTCCAAGACACATCAATACTTCAAAACCAAGATCTATACCTTGCACGCTCATGTTCGGAGCCCTCAAGAGGACAGTTTCAGAAGAGTTAATCAAAGTTAGAAGATCATCATCATCATCGCGGAAGTAGGATATTGTTGAGTATCAAGAAATATTCCTTCATGATGGTCTATCAAGCCTACAGAGTGCGAGTTGAAGTGGCATCCTAGATATCATCCCAGTCACCACTCACCAATCAAAGAAGGTCCACCTCAGCTTGTCTCGATTCAATGTACCTGACTCATCCATGAAGGCACAAACTCCGAGGCACCTACCCTCATTATCTATTGGTTATGTTAAAATATTGTAATTATTTCATTGGCCAAATTGAGTTTGTTGTAACAAACCATAATTAGGGTTTTTATTGTAAAATCCTAGCCATTGATCTCAAATTGATCTGAGCCGTTGAATTGTATTGAGAGCACCATAAAAGGCTCAGACTCTTCATTTGTAAAGGTTAATAGTTAGCTAATAGTTAATAGTAATAGAGGAATAGAATAGCAATTAGAGTAGAGTAGGAGAAGGCATAAATTGTTGCCTAGGTTATAAATGAACTCCATTTTCATTGAAGTTATGGTGAAGTGTGTTGTTTCTTTACAATGTGCATGGTTTCTTGTTGGATCTTCATGTTAGATGATAAATAAATTAGATTGAGTGGAGGAATTTGTTGAATGTATTTATGTGGAATCTGTTTAGTCCATACCACTAGCCTCTTGCTGATTGTAAGTGTGCCTTGCGTGGTCAACTGGAGTGATATGAACTTAAATTCAAATTGTTATGCATCCATTGTTTACGTGTTAACTTGAATGGTGAGCAATGTTTGATGGTAATGATTTGAACATCTTTGAAATGTCCTTAGAAGATTGCACTGAGTTTGTGTCAAATTGTTCAATTTGATGGTGAGACCTTGCTCAGTAGGATTCCATCTAGTCATTCATTCATCTTCTTACATTCTAAGCTTTAGGAGTGGCGTAGACTTCTCAAACCCCATCTCTTTTGCTCTTTTTTTAATCTTCCAACTGAGTAGACAGGACCTAAGTTCCAGCAAATCAAACATTTAGGCATTAAAATGCAAAGAAACGAGACTCGGACTAGGCAAGGCCGACTCGGACTCGGACTCGGGACTCGGAGTCATACTCGGCTTCATACTCGGGAAAGTGAAAAACTCAAGAAATTTAGAGATTTTTAAAGATTTAAAACTTGTTTCATTCACCCTTTATTGAATACACCTTAAAGACACTAACATTATCAAACTCGGCTCATTTGATTACATACACAAGTATACATCAATCACATAAGCATAAACGCAAATTGTAGCTGAAGGAAATAACAAACATAGATATATAAATATTGTCAAATGTATACAATATTACAAAACTCATGGAATAAAAAATCCATCTCATCATATGATCATCATCAAATGTTCCACACAAATACCAAAGGTAAATACAACTACAAGCCTATGGCTTAGAGGAGCGTGCACCCTCTCGCCCCGGCCCCCTGCGAAGGCGTTTAAGGTAGGTCCTGGATGATTCGGCAGCCATAGCCGCTCCCCGTGACACCATGCCATGCTCACCAACATTAGGAACATCTGTGTCACTATCAGTATCTGCCTCTGAATCTTTTGTCTCTGCTCGTGCTCTCCGCTCCTCCTGTGCCATGGCTACAGCCTCAACCTCTATATCTACCTGGTCGATCCAATCAGTGTCATCATCACTAAATACAGCCGCAGGATCTGTCTCAGTGGCCCACTCTGCATCAGGATCAACCTCATCTAGAATGATAGGAGAGATGTCAACTAAGGCATTCTTTCTCATTCTCAGGTGGAGGTTGTAGTGAACAAAAACGAGATCATTCATCTTCTCCACAGATAATCTATTGCGCCTCTTGGAGTGTATGTGCTCAAACATACTCCAATTGCGCTCACAACTAGATGTGATGCATGGTTGACTCAAGATGCGAATGGCCAACTTCTGAATATTTGGTGTCATTGGGCCAAAAAAACTCCACCAATTATCTGAGTTTGAAATGAGAAAAATAAATAAAATCAGTCTCACTCATGAACTCATTTAACAATATACAATAAAACTAAAATTAAGCCTTAAAATTTATTTTTACCTGGCATCATAGTTGTCCTACCCTCTTTGGCGACAGGATGAGAGAAGGTCTCCCCTTGTGCATTTGAGAACAACTGTAGCTCTCGAATAAGCTCTATTTGAGTAGTACCAGTAGGTGCCATCTTCTCCATGATTGAGATAGCCCATTAAGGACCTCCACATCAACCTTGAAAGAAGGGATAAAATGGAATGCCGGATTCAAATATTAGGTTGCTGCATGGATGGGCCTATGAAGCTGATGATGCCATCTCCTATCAATGATCTCCCAAGTGGGACCATACTTGCTCTCATCTCCTCCATAGATGGATTTGATGCCCTCCTTCACCCTATCCATGCCCTCATATATGTAGCCCATTGTAGGCTTTTCTCCATCCGCAACTCACAACAAAACCACCGAGGGCTTAACAAACTGAAAATTGAAAATATTGCGTAATTTAGAAAAATGAGCAAATAAGAGAATGTATATAATAAGTTATAAAACAAAAAGTTAAATTGTAGAATTTATAAAAAATTTACCTTCACTATCTCATCACAAGGGACCCAAAAGTCTTGCTCATAAAAAATGTAGTCTGCCATATCTTTCCCTGCAAGGGTGGTAGCATAGGATGAGGAAGACCACTCCTCACCAACAATCATATGTCTCAAGGCCGACTTAGAGCGAAGCATGGACTGCAATGTGATGAAGTTTGTGGCAAATCTTGTGATTCCTGGACGAGCTAACTCCTTTTGCTCTGTGTATTGTCTCATAAGAGCCAACACCCATGAATGATTATATACAAATTTGCATAGATTTCTCGCCCTTTCTACATATCTCTTGACCTATGGGAGTTTTCCAATATCCTCCAACATGAAGTCAATGCAATGGGTAGCACATGGAGTCTAAACTATAGATGGGTGCCTCTCTATCAATAGTCTACTTGCAGCAACATAATTTGTTGCATTGTAACTAATGAACTTACAAAATAGTAATTAATTTGCAAACAAAATTAGTTTGTAATCAAAAGTTTACCCGTAGCAACATAATTTGCTGCATTGCCAGTCACCACCTATACCACGTTCTCCTCACCCACCTCATCAATCACCTCCTCTATCTGCTCACATAGGTAAGTGGCATTCTTGCAACGGGCGAAGGCATTAATGGACTTGATTAAAACGATGCCCCCTGAAATAAAAAAATAAAGCAAGATCATTGATCATTCAATAAACCATTAAATAAAAAATAAAAAATTAAAGACTAAATGAAACTAAAATTAATCAATCACCTGCGGAAGAAACAAGAAAATTAAGGAGAGTTCTATTTCTCCTATCCGTCCAACCATCAGTCATGATGGTGCCACCTTTAGTGCTCCATATCTGGCATTGTTCACCTAATTCCTTCTTCACATCATTCACCAATTGAGTCAAAATGGGTCCCCTCAAATCAGACTCAGGAGGGGCTTTGAACCCCATCCCGCATATGGTAAGGGCATCAACCATTTCTTGCCAATAAGGAGACCTGTCACAAATAAATTCAATGAGATAAGTTAAGTATGTACTATGTACGAGAAAAAATAAAACGAAGAATCAAAATATAAAAATTAAAACAATCAAACATAAAACATTCACCTGGCTGTAAAGAATGGAACACTACCGTAGACCCAAAACCTGCCAACTGCCATTTTAGCGGCATCATGGACCTCCTTGTTCCAACCCATGCTCTCAAGCGACTGTTGGGACCCAGGAGTAGTGCGAGGCACAAAGAAGGTATCCAACCTAGATTTACGAATCCTAGGTCCAATGCTAACACTCCCACTACAACTACTAGTGCTAGGAACATGAGAAGTGGCAGTGGCACTGCCACTTACAGAACTAGAAGCGGAAGTACCAACACCAGCAGTAGCAAACTGAGTGGGATGATATGGAGGTAAGGAAGAATGGCCTCCAACACAACCTAATTGTGTCCCTCTTCCTAAAGTTGCCTCTCCCAATGGCCGCTCAATCCTCCTTTTGTTTCTTTTTCCTTTCAATTTCCTCAACCATTACATAACAATCACACACGGCCTTAGGAAGTGCTTTTAGGCATGGTTTGACATCATGTCCACACACACCAGAAATATGGTATTTCAGTCTATATATACCTCCATGGAATATTGTTTTGCAAAATGTATATTTTGTTTGCCCCTTTCCTTGCCCTGGAAAATCCTCATGATATTTCCAAGCAGGCTCCTTTCTAATGGGGGGTATAGAAGTTGAAGTAGACATTGTAGGATAGTTTTGTGAAACTTGAAGTTGAGGCAAATAATAAAGTGAAGTTTGCTGCAATAAAACATAATAAATTTATAAACATACAAAAGATTTTGGAAGAAAATGTAAAACTTTCAAAATAAATGAATAGAAAATGGAATTTTTGCATACAAGAAACAAAAAAATCTTCAAAAAAACAATCTTACCTTTTACAACAAGCTTGAAATGAGCTGCAAACTCTTCCTATCCAACTCTTGATGCACCAAATCCAAACACAATGCAGCCCCAATGTGATAAATGGAAGAAATCTTGAGCTTCCTCCTTGCTGGCTTTTCTTCAATGCACCCTTGTTTTTCTTCACAACTCACTTTTCTCCTCCTATTTTTCCAAATGAATGAAATGAAGTTCACTTTTAGGGTTGTAGGATAAATAACATAAAAAAAAGAAATTAAAAAAACTTTAAGAAATGCATTTTTTTTGGCCTTTTTTGGGCCTTTTCGTCGGCCAAGTCCCAGGCACGGGACTCGCTGAGTTTGGCAAGTTTATGCCAAACTTGCCAACTCGGTGAGTCTGGCGAGTTCGCCCCCTGGACTCGGACGAGTCTGAGTCCGAGCTTGCCAGACTCGAGGGGCATAGTCCGAGTCCAGGGGGCGAACTCGCCAGACTCTAGGGGCATAAATCGGACTCGGACTCGCTGAGTTTGGCGAGTCTGGGACAATTTTCCGATCTTTGTTAAAATGTAAGTTGCCTTGTGATTCTAGCATAATCACATCAACCAACAGAGCTTATCCACACGTAGTGACCCTACATTCATGAACCTTGGAGTCTTCTCAAGTGATCCTTAAGCTAATCTTCAACATTTGAGAGATCTTGTTCAAGAGAGGATAAGATACTTTTAGGTATTTTATTTTGTGTTTGATTGTGCATAAAAAACACATCAACACATACCAATTTGGATTTGAAGCGAAGATTGCCATATGAAGCAAGGTGTTAATGTTTTTCCACTGCCACATCACAATGGGCTTTAGATGCTACTCATATAATACCAAATTAGGATCCTTGTTATAAATTGTTTGCATTATCTGCCCAGTCACGATATCAAATGTCTCATAAATATGTCCAAGATTAGAAGAATCTATATCAAGTATCAACATATCTTGTGACATCCACAATAGGTGAGATAAAAGAGCAAAATTTCTAAAAAACAATAAGATTATAAGACTCAAATGACGAAAAGTGAATGTTAATACAAAAATGTACTAGACTATCTATTTCACTTTGGATTAATCATAATCAATTGTAGAGACTTGTTGACGTGTATTTTGTACACTATCAAACACAGAATAAAATACCCAAGGGTACCTTATCCTCTCTTGAGTAAAGCCTCTGATTGTTGAAGATATTGCGAAAAAGGATCAATCAGGATGACTCCAAGGTTCTTCATTGTAGGATCTCTACGTGTGGATAAGCTCTCTGTGGTATGATGTGATTTGCTGGAATCACAAGGGGACTTACACTTGATGACCGAACGTCTGATTTGCTGGAATCACAAGTCTTACTAACTTTGATCTGAAAAAAAGAAAAAAAGATGAGGGTGAGGAAAGGATCTAATTCTAATACTAAGAATGTAGGATTAATGAATGATCTTTGATGAAATTCTAACTAAGTCTTGTTTTCACATCCCAGGACCATCTCCACAAGGTTAGTGTGATCTTCGAAGGAAAGCTTTATGATGTTCAAATCATCGCTGCAGGCATAGACACCATCATGTTGATGCATATCAATGAAGAAGCGACAATTGAAGTTGAGCTTAAGCTGAACGATTCCAGTTGACTACGCAAGGCAAGTTTGCAATCAACAAACTGCTAGTAGTATGGATATACGAATTTCACCATCAATCAAGCACATTTCTTCCATTCATGTAATCATCTACCATCTATGATTGAAGATTCAACAAGAAACCATGCATATTGCAAGAAACGACACACTTCACCATTACTTCAATGAAAATGGAGTTTGTTTACAATCAATGGCAACAATTTCTTGCCTTGTCCTCCTATTCTATTCTAATTGCTAGACTAATTCGCTATTCTCCTTTCTAACTCCCTAACTGCTTCTATATATCTTTACAAATGAAATGCCAGGGCTTATATAGTGCCCACAATACCATTTGACGACTTAGATCAATTCGAGATCAATGGCCAAGATTCAACAATAAAAACCCTAATTAGGGTTTGTTACAACCATTACATAACATTTAATGCTTGACCAATGATAAAATTGTATTGCTTGGACACATGTCCTCTCTGGAAAATTCCACCAATAAATAGCCGGGGTAGGTACATCGAAGTTTGTGCCACCTTCCATGTGTTAGGTACATTGAATCTGGACATGCTGAGGTGGACCACATTGACTGGAGAAGTGATGACTAGGATGCCACCTCGTCTGACACTTGTAACTTGGTAGATATTCAACTTGATGTTGTTGAGAAGCTAGCTTTAATTAATTCATCTGGAACTATCTGCTTCTTCAACGAACCCTTGCTCTGACTTCTTTTTCTTTGATGAGAGCCTTTCGATTTGTAGATCCTTCGAGCTTGGGAGTCGCCATCTTGATACCTACACAACATTTCAAAATTAGTAATATATCTTGAAGTCTAAAATTTAAACTTAAAAGGAAGATTCAAGATTTTAATTAGGAAACTTCATGATAAATCTTGAGTTATCATTTCCTAATTAACCATGTAATACTTAGATTTTCCAAAACAAATGTCTAAAAAATCAAACCTTGAACAAGGGTGTCAAGATGATTTCGCCATACCTCCTCTTGAGTTTTAAACTCTAAGAAATGATGTAAAAAATAGATTTCGCTAGGCAAAGTGTAGATCAAAGCCTTCTCTTGAACAAATTGCGCCTCCTTTAGCTTGGAAAAGAACTCCACCTTCCACTAGCTTCTTCAAGATCTGGAAATTCGCCTTCAAATGTCTTCAAAAATCTGGAAATTATCCTCCAAACTAGCAAGAAATTCGCCTCTCCAATTTGCTCCTCCAATTCGCATTTTAAAACAATGAATGAATGATTTGCATTTGTCCACAACACTCCTCTCTTATAGAGCACTCACCTTCTTCAACCATGAGGCCGACTTAGCAAATAAAAGGTGAAATAATAAATAAAACCTCAAAAGGAGTAGGCCGACCTAGCAAATAAAGGCAAAATAATGCCTTGTGCGCTCAACTTTTAATTTTTTATTTCACAAAAATTAATTTTAAATGCCTTTATAATAGAAATTTGATTTTTTTGAGGCCCAAAATTAATTTATTAAATGCCAATTTAATTAATTTTTTCAAATATTTCGAAGTTGGCCAATTTAGCTTCTAATGCGATTTGGAAGATGTTAACGTCCAAAATATGGTAGAAAATAGTGAATGCCAATAACTTTGCTTTGGTCCCTTGGAGAGGGACAGGAGCACCTTTTGGAAAATCGCTTTGGGCCCTTGGTGAGGGACAGGAGCACTTTTTCGTTTTTAGGCTAGGATTCTCAATTTTTTGAAGTCAAACCTTTGTTCACCATGCTTTAGAAGATCCTTACCATCTCATACAACTTTGCCTTAGCATAATCTCAGAGGGAATTTGTTGTTTTCAAAAAAAGTGGGACGGTCCTTCAGTGAGGGACGGGAGCACTTTTGAGTCCATTGCATGAATTCTTGATCATATTAATCTTCAATTTACCCTCAAGTCGTAGAATATCACATTTCACACCATCTTGAGCCTTGGTAATAAAAATATCATTTCAAAATGCAAGGTAAATGGTCATATTTGGAAAAAGCGCTCTGGTCCCTTGGTGAGGGACGGGAGCACTTTTGCCAGTTGTCGTCAAAATTTGCAACTCTCGCATCTCAATTCCATTTCAAGGCATTTTAAACACTTTTCAAACTTGCGCCTTGGCCTTAATTTGTCCAAAATTGGTGAGAAGGCAAGATAACATGTTAAGTGCTTTGGTCCCTTGGAGAGGGACGGGAGCACTTTTGCAATTCCAAGCCAATTCGTCCTTTGCTAGTCTTCCAAATTATCTTCAATGGATGAATCTTGCCTTCTTTCATTCATTTCAATCACGCAACTTGCCTTGCCTTTGCAAGAAATTTGTATTTTTAGAAAAGTGCTCTGGTCCTTCAGTGAGGGACGGGAGAACTTTTTCACATCTTGGCATACTTTTTTGTTCTTTAAATCTCTCAATTGCGTCCAATGCATAAAACATCCTTCGTCTTTCCCATCCAAGTCCAGTTTTGCCATAAAATATCAAACAAAGAAGAGAAACTTGAAAAAGTGGCATGGTCCTTCAGTGAGGGACGGGAGCACTTTTTGTCATTTGGGTTGATTTACTCCTTTGTAGACTGCTTAAATTATATTCAATGGACAAAACATGCTTCCCTTAACCTCTTCAAATCATCAAATCAACTTAACCTTGCAAAGATAGTGCAAATTTGAAAAAAAGTGGCACGGTCCTTCAGTGAGGGGCGGGAGCACTTTTTGCGCTCTAAGCCAAATTGTCTCTCTTTCCACCTCGAAATTCCTTTGCTAGGGAAGATTTCATCTTACTTCATGCTATGAATAGAAGTTAATGTCCAATAAAGGTCTAAAATTGTGCATATAAAGAAAAGTGCTCTGGTCCTTCAGTGAGGGACGGGAGCACTTTTGACCTTCTAGGCCAAAACTTCATCATTTCATTGTTTTCAATCAAGTTTGGATGCTCTATCATGTTCATTTCGTCCTTGACCATGCCTTTGATGTCTCAATTTAACCAAACAAGGCCAGGAATGGCTCAAATAAGTCTTTTCGCCGTGGTCCCTCAGTGAGGGACGGGAGCACTTTTTCCTTTAACCTTAAAAAATTCACCAATTTTGTGCCTTCAAAATCTTCAAAAGTATCAAGTCATGTCCAATTATCATTCCGGAAGACCCTGCACAAAACAAAATAGAAAAGTCAGTGACAAATATGCATAAAATAATATTTGTGCTCTGGTCCCTTGGAGAGGGATGGGAGCACTTTTGTCCTTTCTGGCTAAAATATTCAAAATTTAGGTCTCCCATCATTTCACAAGGCAGAGTTAGGTCATCTTCAAGGCCAGGAATCAGTTATCTTGAAAAAGTGGCATGGTCCTTCAGTGAGGGACGGGAGCACTTTTTGTGTTTCAGGCATCATCTTGCCTCCGAAATTTGATCAAAATTTACCTAAGCAAGAATATACAATTTCATCTTCAAAATGCTAACACTTAGACAAAATTTGAATTTTCCCAAAAAGAACCCTGACTAGACCTAACCTGAGACATATCTGACTTTCCTGACAGACTAACCTTACTTCAATAATCTCAATCTTCGGGAGGACGCTTAATAACTTTCAAAATTTTGACTGGACTCAGCTTGAAAAATATCCAAAAGAAACCCCTAAAGCTTAGCCCTAACCTAGACAACTCACTCACTCACTCAAAACCCTAAAAGCAGAGAGAAGAACAGGCAAAACAAAAAGCGAAAAGAGGGGTTCCCCATTTGCAATGGGGCGATGTGTGAAAACGTCACAACAAGACTCTACCTCAAGAATTCTTTCTAGAAAATGAACTAACATGTCTAGTCTCGATAGGTTTGATGAATTCCTTCCTAATAAAGTCCATAAGAAAGCGAGGTGTGGTGGCGGCAAATAAACATCTAGATATCTTTGGCTTTTGCCACCATTTGCTTCAGACAATCTTTTTTTTCTATGTTTTTGAATGTGTTTATAAACGCATAATGCAACATGGGTCCAAAAGATGTGCTTGTAAGAGCCTTCTAGTGTCATGCTAGGTAATTTGTATATTAAATTGAATTTCTACATCCTTGTGCTTCTTTAAACAATCAATAGCTCTAGGAAAATAATAGCTAGTTGTAGATATGACTATGATGTTGACGAGTGGCTGACGTCTAATATTAGTCCACCCATCCATAACAATAGAGTAACTCATCCTCATCCAAGTCTATCTCATGTCCTCCACCACCAAATTCACCTTAGAATATTTTTTATCAAGGAGGGTAGTGCATAGTTTGTATTTTCTAGTGTGTAAATGAGGGACCAACATAAATTGCATCATTTTATATTTTTTTGAACTTGCCACATGAAATGGGATGGTATTGGCAAGGAAAGATTTGGCAACAAACGGTTTTGCCACTTCTCATGATTGCATATTAAACATACCTGCAATTGTTTCCAACCTCTCAACACCACTAGTCTTCCTCTTTCCTTTTGTATAAACATCAACATCACCACTAGCAATTGTGGATGGCATAGTAAATTATGTAGATTCTATTGGTATTGCATACCCTTAGACCTTCACTTACAATAAACAATTGATTAATTTCTGCCTTCTTAGCTATGCTTATTTGTGGACAAACTGTAATCCCTTGTCCTATAATGCCCAAGAGGTGACCATATATTTTAGTGTAGCTCCTTCTAAAATCTTTGTTGCAAATATGACACAGCCACACTCTACTACTCTCCAAATTTTTTTTGTCTTTGTTTATAACTGTTACAAATTGGAGAAGAGATTTAGAGGGTTTGAAGGGGCCTTTTGTATAATGTTTCAAGAGGTTGGAAGGGTACTGAAATAGATTATGTGCCTGTGTTTCTTCACCCAAACAACTCTTATATTTTTTTCATCTAGTTATTTCTGCTGCACATATTGTTTTGTGAGAAAAAGTAGGCAATATGAAATCACAAACTGAAAGTTATAAGGTTATGAAACTCATGCAATCTGCTTTTCAAGAAATTCAGTTCCACCCTCCTTTGTATGCAATCAAATTGCCTTAAGGAATATAATTCCCTCGCTTCATACTGAGTTTGCCCTAGTTTGAATGATGAAATGGAAAAGTCTACCCAGGAGGGTGCATTTGCAAACAACCCTTGCAATCTCCTTGGAAATTTCTATTAAAGAAGGGTGCAATTGCAAGACCCTCTTGCAATCCCGCCCAAGGTCATGTAACCCTTGCAATCCTACTTACAACATTTGCAATTAAGCATTCCGACAATGTAATAAAAAACTCAATCATATCAGAGAGAGGATTAATGAAAATCAAAGCAGAATTGCGAATTTTACCAAGGAGTGGTGGATATCCATGCAAATCAGTCACAGCTCCAACTCAGTTCAGATCTAAGTAAAGACCATGTGTGAATTCATATCATATAGGCCGAATCCATAGAATAGAATCAACTTTCAAAGAAGAAAAAGGATTAGATCAGAAGTATGTAAAATAAATATCCTTACAATAGAATCAACTTTCAAAGAAGAAAAAGGATCAGATCAGAAGTATGTAAAATAAATATCAGTAGCCTATTCAAGGAAGAAGTCAAAAACAAGGTGTGAAGTGTCGAGATTGTTAATGTTAGAACCAGAAACATAAGACACAGAAATCTGAAACAATAAAATTTTACAAGAACAAGATACACAAGTATTTATCCTGGGAAAACCCTCCACCTGAGGGTGAAAAACCCAGCCACACCAAAAATCAAACTTTATTGAAGTCACAAACTTGAATACAAAAGCTCTCAAACTGAATGATCTAGACACAATTGTTAACCCTTAACAATCAGAAGATGAAGCCGATGACATCTGAAACTGAAGGCTTCTACAATATGGCCAACACGAAGCTTTCTGAGACATATAATAATCATCCCTCAATCATACACGAGAAGACAGAGGAGATATATACGCTGAAGAAGATACAAAGATGCTACAGAAAATGATGTCAAAAAACTCCACACCTGAATGATCACTCATACAAATATATAATACTCTCTCTTTAAGGACTTTCCATGCTCCGAAATACGAACTGCTGACCTCCTTTAAATAAACAACAAGGCTTGAAAAATCTGAGATGGAGGAGACGAAAAGCCAACATCTAGATCATGCAATATGCTGGACGACTGTTACAATACTTGCCTTTACAAACTCCGGCACCGACAAGAGCCATAAGACGTAGACACAAGCGAACCTCTTTCTGGATGGAATACGAAGAGGAAAGAAACTGCTGCCAGCATGCACGAGGCTCCCACGAAGCTGCAAGTCATACATGCAGGTCGGTGACGGTTATCAAGGAAGCCGTTACACATCAGCTTCTCTTAGAAGTGTAGGAAGAAACCATTGCAGTCAAAATGAAATCTTCTGTTGCTAAAAACATTAACACTCCCTCTTAGCAAAGGAGATATCATTTACAGATTTTTCAAGTCATGGAGTCTCTCAACATGACAAACACAATGGCTACACCCATATGTGTAAAAAGCAAAACTTATCATGGATTCTCTCAACACGATAGCATCGTGGATTCACTCAACATGATGTTCACCATGGCTACTCCCATGTGTGAAATAAACACAAGTTCTCATCACGGAGTCACTCAATGTGATGTTGTCATGGAGTCTCTCGACTTGACATCCACTATGGCTACTCCCATGAGTGGAAAGAGCAACAAGGACTTTCACCTCAAATTTCTCCGTCGTAGAGAAAAATGCTTTACAAGGGCTTTCACCTCAAATTTCTCTGTCACAGAGAAAAATGCATTAACCAAATCTTCATGATGACGGGCTCCCTCTGAACCTGATATCAACCTTCTGACCTCCTTGTCCAAGGTTGCCTCTAATGAAATGTCAGGCTCCTTCTGAAGCTGAAATGTCAGACTCCTTCTGAAGCTGAAAAGTCAGGCTCCCTCTGAAGCTTAAATTTTAGGCTCCCTCTCACTGGGAGAGCCCCCTTGTCTCAATTTTAATATCTTCAGTGTTGAAGCGGTCAAGAAGTATGTTGGAGCATACTCCAATTCCAAATCTCCCATCAATAGAGTGACCAACACTTCCAGCAGTATGGAACATAATGATAGCTCAGATATAGCATTCAGTTTCACAAACACATGCTATGCACCTAGAACATGTGTAGCCTCCACCTCTTTATTGCTGGTTCCCATTGAGTTAGTCTCGTAGCTGAATCTTATCTTTTCATAAGACTCCTCCAACATTGTTCTTTATATCAAGAATCTTTTGGTATGCATTAAGGTCTGCTCAAATACACCACATACTGAGTGTTCTCTCCTTTGAACAAAACAAAGATTGCAGATTATAGCAATGACAACAATGTGATAAATGATCATAGCAAATACAAGATGATAGGATGCAGATGCCAGATAAGAGCAACGACACAGAGAAGCCGTGATCTTGTCCTTCCAAAAACAATAAAGTGGACTTCACACGATGTGATACCCTCAGATCAGTTGCATTGCACAGATCCCGTCGTGTTTTGCAGGGTCGCTCAAGAAATCCGAAATAGGAAGAAATGAAGTCGCAGCTTAGAGAATGGCGTAGTCTTAAAAAAAACATAGTTTGAATAACACCAAACAATAAACAAGCAACCCTCCTAGAATCCTGAGGCCTCCAATGAGGGAGACAACCTCAGACTTGCTCTGATACCATGTTAATGTTAGAACCAAAAACATAAGACACAGAAATCTGAAACATTAAAATTTCACAAGAACAAGATACAAAAGTATTTATCTTGGGAAAACCCTCCACCTGAGGGTGAAAAACCCAGCCACACCAAAAATCAAACTTTATTGAAGTCACAAACTTGAATACAAAAGCTCTCAAACTGAATGATCTAGACACAATTGTTAACCCTTAACAATTAGAAGATGAAGCCGATAACATTTGAAACTGAAGGCTTCTACAATACGGCCAGCACGAAGCTTTCTAACACACATAATAAGCATCCCTCAATCATACACGAGAAGACAGAGAAGATATATACGTTGAAGAAGATACAAAGATGCTACAGAAAATGCTGTCAAAAAATCTCCACCCCTGAATGATCACTCATACAAATATATAATAGTCTCTCTTTAAGGACTTTTCCACGCTCCAAAATACGAATTGCTGACCTCCTTTAAAGAAACAACAAGGCTTGAAAAATCTGAGATGGAGGAGACGAAAAGCCAACATCCAGATCACGCAATATGCTGGACGGCAGTTCCAATACTTTCCGTTACAAACTCCGGCATTGACAAGAGCCATAAGACGTAGACACAAGCAAACCTCTTTCCGGATGGAATACGAAGAGGAAAGAAACCGCTGCCAGCATGCACGAGGCTGCCACGAAGCTGCAAGTCATACATGCAGGTCGGTGACAGTTATCAAGGAAGCCGTTACACATCAGCTTCTCTTAGAAGTGTAGGAAGAAACCATTGCAAGCAAAATGAAATCTCCTGCTGCTAAAAACATTAACAGAGATAACAGCATATAAGGAAGCACTAAGCAGATCAAAGACTGATTCACAATCCAGAATATAAAATTCAGTGAGATGAATGCAATCAGCAGATCAGTTTTCAATCCAAGTGTGATTAATGATCAATGAAAAGATGTAATATTGAAAGAAATAGTGACAATGTTGAAATGTTCACACTCTGATTTGGGTGATTTCCTCACTTCACTGAACCATTTCCAGAATTGAAAACATTATTTCCAGAAGTGATTCCAAGGTGCTTGATTAATGGTGAACGAGTGAAGAAGATTCAACATCATGCAAGAGGATGCCAAGATGCGCAAGCACAAGCAAATTGCAACATGAAGATGTACACCAGACATTGCAACATGGAAGGACTCAACATCATAAAGAAATCAAGTTCAAAAAAGACAATCTTACAACGACCTTGGATTTCCTTGATCAAATGATCGAATTCAACAATGTGAAAGAAGGCAACATCAAAATCAAGAATCCTCAAGAACATGATGAGAAAGAGAAACACTTCAAGGAAGAATGAAGAGGCAGCTGTAAGATTGAACAGCATCAAGGGTTCATTCCAAGGAAAAACAGGAAGAATACTACTTCATCAGCATGAAGGAAGAAAGTCATGAAAGGAATAACTGCAATATGGGAGTTCTACATCAAATAATCGAGGTCAAGAACATTCAAGGTAAAGGGTTCCAAGATTGAAAATAGAAATGCATCACTAGGAGAAGAATTTCCGAATGTGAAGATGGAAAAGTGAAACGTGATCAAAGACATTGTGATAGTTTTCAGAAGAGTTAAGCAAAGTTAGAAACTTGATCAGAATAATGATACAATTTGGGAATATGACCCATTATTATCACATCAAGCAGTTAGATGATGTTGTGTATTGAGAGATATTGCCCAAGACACAAACATTTCTTTGTGATGATCTACAAGGAGCAATTTGAGTTGGCGCTTAGTTATTATCAAACCAATCAAATCGTGACAAGTCAACATGTCCAAGTTCGATCTACCTGACTCATCAACATTTCCAAGTTCGATCTACCTGACTCATCAACAATCACACATGTGGAGGGCACTAAGTTCATTGTATTAAAGTAATATTGTAATATTGCTATAGTGGTAATCTTAGTCATTTAGTTAGTATTTAGAAACTTTCGTTTGTGTCTTTCATCTTTAGCTAGTTTTAAGAAGTTTCCTTTCTGTTTTTCGTGTTTCTATTCTTGATCGTTTCCATTATGGAAAGATCCTCTTGTAATTTTCGATATAAGGAGTATTCCTCTCCTTAATTAATAACAACATCGATTATCATTTCAACAAGTCAATATGTCCAAGTTTAATCTACCTGACTCATCAACAATCACACATGTGGAGGGCACTAAGTTCAATGTACCGAACCTTATTTCCTATTGGTCATTCACCTAGAAAGACATGTAATCAAAGAATTGTAATGATCCCATTGGTCAAGAAAGAGTTAGTTGTAACTGACCCTAATTAGGGTTTATTTCTTAAATCTTGGCCATTGATTCCAAATCAATCTTGGCCCTTCATTGTAATTGGGGTATCTATAAAAGGCTTGGCCTTTCATTTGTAAGGGTGAATATTTAACGGACAATAGTTAATAGTGGATAGCCTTAGAAAGAAGAAGTAGAGTTGGAGGAGGAAAGAAGAAATTGTTGCCAAGACTATATTGACATCAATACATAAGTTTCATTGAAGTTATGGTGGTTCTTTGTGTTGTGTTCTACGTTTTGCATGGTTTTTTGTTACTTCTCAATGTTGGTTGAAAATTTTGTACACTCGTGAAAGCAAACAAAATTGTGGTTTCAACCACAATGTGTGAGTATGAAACTCTCCTAATTAAGGGAAGGCTCCCCCTATCTATCTAAAACTGAAATAAAAACAGGATGGGACAGCAGTCTTCCTTCTTTCTTCAAGGAAGCCTATATCCTTTTCTCTCCTTAGAAAAGTGATAGCAAAAAAATGTATAATAATGGTAACAACTTTAAATGAAAACGAGAGAAAGGAAATGAAGTTTCCTGAAAGCTCAAAGACTCCCGTCACTTCCTTCAGGACAGGACAACAATATCAAGCTCAAAGACTTGACTATTGGAAGTCCTATCTACCCTTTGTTATACTAAATTTTACAACGAATAAAAGACAACAGCTCTAAGACTGGAATAATCTATTCTTTCAACACAAAGACAAGAACTAATGCAAGCTCAAAGACTTGCTGCTATTTCTTATCAAACAATAATTTTTCCTCAAGAATAGATGCAAGCTCAAAGACTTGTTGCTCCTTCTAGAGATTTTCCTATTTTAATTAATCTTCTTTACTTGCAGCTCAAAGACTTCAAATCAGGTTAGACTAAGCTCCTTTAGAAACACTTTGCATAGAAGAAATAAAAAGATTCAAACTCAAACATGTAGCTCAAAGACTCAAAACTTGAGTAATCCTTCTTTATTATTCTTCAAAAACTTTCAATTCACATACATAAGCGCAAAGACATCTTGCTGTAATTTGGCAGAGTTTTTGCTTGCTTTTCAAAAAGATATCTATTACAATGGACCCTCTTTTCTATTTATAGGAGAGGAGCCTTGAGAAAAAGGTGGGAGGATCGTAACTAACTTGAGAAATTCCCTCAACCACCAAGGCTTATTCAATAACTAACTATGACTTCAATAAATAACAAAGACTTATTCCAACTACAGTCCTAACTGAACACAACTTGTAGTTGCCTTACATGTAATTACAAAAGTGCAAGTAATGAGTTAACTTGCATTTTACAAAAAACACTTTTATATGTAACTTGTCAAAACAAAATTACAAATGCATAACTAAAACTATTCCATGTGTCTAAAGACACGACTCTAACTGCATCATCCTTTGTCTGTGATGATTTTCATGTCGCTTCAGGATGCTAGAACTTGAAGTATTCTGGATCAGTGAAGGCATCTTGATCCGGAACGAGAATTTGCATCCTTAATGATCTTTGTGTCCTTGTCCAACGAACTTCAACCTTATCTTCTTGCTTGGGGTAGTACTAGCTTTTCAAGAGGGAAAGGGTTGCCTTCCTCTTTCCATGTCATGACCATATTTGTCTTGAAAGCATTATGTGCTCTCAACCATGATTGTTGTTGTATCTCTTCTTTGTATCATCCTCCAATCTTGAAATCTTCTTGCAAAATAAGGCCCATGCCTTAATTCATTGATTTGGTAGATTGTGTGTGCAAACCAGACTAACAAGGGAAGGGATAAATTGATGCAAAAATGGGCTCACAAGTGAATTTCGGGTTTTGGAAGCTGCATTACATGTGTGGGATAAACAAGAGTATTAACTTGCAATTGTGGAGAACAAACATGCAACTTTATATGTGTAATGGGTAACTACAAGTTTGCACTTGTAATTGGACCTTTAAAACTCATTTACATGTGTTTTTTGAGTGCATTTTGGACCAATTTCGGGTTCTGGATGGCTGACCATAGGTAGACTTTAAATGGGGAAAATGAATGAAAGTGTGAAATAAGTGGATGAAATGGTATGTATGGATGATGGAAATGAACATGAAAAGATTTTGGGAAGATCATCTTCAAGAAAATGGGAAGAACTTGATTTTTTAATCATTGAAGCTTGATTCTTGGACTAAAGAAGGTTAAGTCTTTGTCCAAAAAGGGAAAAACACATCAAAAGGTAGAACTTTTTACACTTGCAAATTTCTTTGCAAATTGGGAAGAACACATCTTTCTTATTTCGAAACTTGATTTTTTGGACCAAAGAAGGTTAAGTCTTTGTCCAAAAAGGAGAAGAACACAAATTTTCCTCTTACTTGCAATCAGGTTTCCAAAACCCGAATGCAAGTAAAGAAGGAGAAATTCCAAAGGGGAAGAACAACTTTACCTTACAAATTTCTTTGTAAAATGGGGAATTTCCTCTCATAAACCCATCATGAACATGAACAAAACTAAAACTAAACAAGAAAATGCAAGGAAAGAAATAAGAAAGAAATACAAAAATAAAAACTACCTTGCAAGGTTGAGAAGAAATCCAAACTTGGAGAATCAACCCAACATGGAAGATGAAGCCCTTTAAATAGAATTTAAACAATGGAAAAAACTTAGCCACGCATTGTGACAAAAGCAAAACCGATTTGCTATAAAAATGCCATGTAAAAATGCCAAGAAAAGGGTTCGAAACTGATTTCATTCATCATTAAATACAAGACAAAACAAAAACGACTTAGGATTGTAAGAATACCTCATAGGCGAAGAATGCATAACTCAGCAAAACACGTGACTGGTTTTTAGGGCCTTTTTTGCAAATCCAAAACCATAAATTCGCATAAAATGGTTTGATAAATGCTTAGAATCCAACGCATTTATGGTTGAGCGAAAAACGCCTTAGGGATAGATGGATTCAAACCCCTAAACCATGGCAAAATGCATAAATGCATGATTCAGAAAAAATGCTTTGAAGAAGACAAATGGTGAAAAATGGTTTGATAAATGCGTGGAAAATGGGTTTTGAATCCTTCAAAGTTGCAGCAAATCCACACTTGGAAGGAATCCCTAAATTTCCTCCAAAAAATTCAAACCCAAATCAGCTTGCAATGGCATGGAAGAATTTCGGGTTTTGGAAACAAAACAAGTTTTACAAAATGTTCATATTTTTGCCTCTTAAGGCAAATTTCGGGTTTAGAAAAGAAATTACAAGTAAAATTACTTGTAATAGGGAAATAGAATTCCTTTTACAAGTGATTTCACTTAAAACATGTAAAGGGGTTTTAAAATCTCATTTACAAGTTTTATTTTAACATTATAAAAACAACTTTAAGTTATGAAGACATGTAAAGGGGTTTTAAAATCCCATTTACAAGTTTTATAAACACTTAAAGTCAAACTACTGGTAATGGGGGTTTTAAAACCCCCATTACAAGTTTTATAAAAACTTGCAGTTGGAGAAAAATTCCCCAACAAGCCTAAAAGCTTCAAGGGGGGTTTGAAAAACAAATTACCAGTTACTGGTAATCATCGAAAAATTCCCCTACATTGAAGCAAAAACATAGCAAATGGACTCGAAACGCGACGAAATTCAAAACGTAGCTTGGGGATGGATCAACGATCGATCCAGCCCAAGGATGGGGCGAATTTCCGCCTCAAGAAGCGTGCAATAGAGTAAAATCTTCAACTTGCAGTGACTGTTCTGAAACCCGAAATTGCATAGAAAGCTAGGAAAAGGAAGACCAAAACTCACCAAAACTTGGACAATGATGGCAAAGACACCCTCCAATGATTTGACACTATCAAATGTGAGTTTTGTACCTCGTAAAACGTGCCTTGGAGACATAAATGACACTTTTTAGGCAAAAATTTGTAGGGGTTGTCACATTTTTGAGAATCCAAAAATGAGGACAACACTCAATTAGTTAAACTACATTGATCTTAATGGAGAAATGCGATGGGATTTGGTTCATAGTTTTTGTAGTTTGTTGATTGTAAGCTACGGTGCAAAGTTAGCCTGAACCTCGTTATTGCTAAGTTTGATTGTGAATGTTTCATTTGGATTGTGTTAGCATTGGGGATTTGAATGAATGGTTCACAGTATGAAAGTCTTTCATTTCCTTGGGAGATTGCACTAGTGATGCGTAGTTGTTATCAAGATGAAACAAAACTTGGTTTAAAGGGATTTGTCTATCAAAGCATAATCCATTGTCATCATTGTCCTTAGGCGTTAGACATGAAAGATCCCACTGATAGGCTAATGGTCCACCATGTTGAAGTGCTTATGAAGGGGACATGACATGTTTGAGTTGTTCATAATTTTTCAAATAGTGAATGGATTGTGTCTTTTGGTGTTGCTTGCTATATTGCTAATAATAATTCTTTGTTCACTTATTTGGAGCAATGACATATAAGTGATAATTCTTCAACTATTATTGTTGGAAGTGGTGGTATTGTTGTTGGGAATGATGAAATCATTCTTTTAGGAAATTAATGACTTTTATATGCCTAGTCTAAGTGCAAACTTACATGGTGACAATTCTGCTTTTGCTATTTTTGGAGGTGGTGATATTGTCGTTGCAAATGATGGAATCAATGATTTTAATGTGTCAAGTTTAATTAAAAACTAAGTCTCCAATGTCAGATGATTTTGACAGGAAAGGAAGTTGAGTTATGGTAGTTGTGCCTCACAATGCATAGATTCTCTAAATGTTGGAAGTTTACTCCTCTAACTTTTATCTCAGTTTACATGCATTTGTTACTCATGCTGGTGATAATGGAAACTTTTGGCATGAAGAAATAAGTTTCTTGAATTGTAACGGCTTCCATTTCTGAGTAGATTAAGCATATGCCATAGTTTACCTTTTTCTTGGATCGCCTAAATACCTTTGGTTTTTGAAACATTTGGATTTGGCAAGCAGCATCTGATAAGATCCAAAAATATGATTATAGAAAGTAACTAAATAGATTAGATTGCACAACATAAGATATGGACCTTAATATTCAATATATTCCATTTAGAAATTAATAAAATATGCTTAAGGTAGGGCAACACCAAATAAATGTCAAAGCAAAAGTCATATCCCTAGCACATTACATCATAGTTTAAGTTTTGAAAAAGTCAAGGTGTGAAGGGCTAAGGTTCATCCATGTTTTGCACATTGTACCCTTTCTGATCCAGTGGACTAGATCTCTCTTTCAGTTATGAGGTGTCTATTGATATTAAGCAATGATTTCTCGTAACATATTTGCGTATATTTGTTCGAGCATAACAAATTCCTAGTGATGTTTAATGGATTTAAAATCCTTACTGAAAATCAATATGGTTAAACTCCCAAAACCATTAGGACTCATAGTGGTGAAGAATATGTTAATATTGTTCTTGAGGTTATTTTTAATAAATTTGGCACATATTTGTATATTTTCTAGTATACACCTCAACATAATGGGGCCATCATTGAAACAGTTAGATGTGCATTGCTTGTTAAAGATACAGACTATATGTTTGGAGCAGAAGCAGGCAATTCTGCATGCTACGTTCAATGTTGGATGCCTACTAGAGCTGTTAGAGATGTGAATCTCGAAGAGGCTTTGAGTGGGTGGAAGCACGCAATTTCTCATTTTGATATCTATGGATGTGATGGTTGGAATCATGATTAAGAATGGAGGAGAAAGAAATCAGAGAGATGTGAATCTTGGAGAGGCATTGAGTGACTGGAAGCACATGTTTGCTCATTTTTCTATCTTTGGATGTGATGGTTGGAATCTTATTTAAGAGAAGAAGAGAAAGAAATTGAAGGTTAAGTGTCAATAATTCTTGTCTAAAATGAGTCAAAGGTTTTCTGTGTGTATGATTCTAAACAGGTCATTATTAGGAAGGATGTGGCCTTGAAAGAGAACCCTTCATCCACAGGTTTGCATTCTCCTCTTCCTTTCTTTGTTTTGATGCACCTCTTATTGATGTTTCTCTTAGTATCTCTTTGGCCAGTAAAATTACTAAAAACATTTTAGATAATGAGTTAGAGACTGCTGCAAAGACTTCTAGCATGGATAAGTTTTCTACTGCCAGTGCGGTGTCACCATCCCAAATGAGTTTCGGAGAACATAGGTGCTTCAAGTTGTGATGTAGGTAACTGATTAAGGATATTTTGGGTCTGGTATTGTCTCCTAATGCTAAAATGAATCCAATTACTGATATTCTAGACGAATAATTTTGCCGAGGGATTAGTCATAGAGAGAGTGCAGTTTTAAACTGCACTGGGGTGGAGTTCCTCTCCCTGCATGAGGGGTGTGAGTTGGATGGTTGGCTAGGAGCAATGATATCAATTCTTGGATGACTAAATTTGCCTAGATTCAAAGGATGCCGTTAATGTCAACAATGCTCAAATAGAGGCATAGTGAGTTATTATTGATTGCTGTCTTATGCTCTCATTAGGAAGTTTTGGCAAGTGTGACTATATTTCAAAAGTGCTGTGGAAACTGTGAAGGAGATACTGGATTTTGTTACCACATGACTTCAGCCCATCAATCTTAACCAGAAAACAATGGCAAGGTGTTTGGGCATTGCTTTGGACTATACCTACATCCCCGGCAGTGTTTTAGACATTCCAAGTGATTGGTAAGAGGTTGGTTTCAGTCACTATAAGCCTTGGTTGGATGTTTCTCTGCGTTTTGTTATGCTCTACTTAGTCTTTTTTCAGTTTAAGTTCAGTTGGAGCCCTGTTAGATTAATTTATATGGGTTTGGCTGAGTTTTATGTATGACCTCAAAGCCCCAGTGGTTGTTTTGAAGGGACAGATAATATTATTGATCTTTATGATAGGAAAGTCAAGTCGATTTGTCATGGGACTGGAAAATGACAGGTAAGTTATCTGGGTTTGGGTTTGGGTTTGGGTTTGGGTTTGGGTTTGGGTTTGGGTTTGACTTTGTTATGTATGTAGACAAGCATAACAAACCCAGATCCCATAATGTTGAGGATGTTGGTAGTTGAAAGGCTAGTCATTAATGGCTGCTATGTTGTGTCATATCCTTTAGATTTTATGTGTTTGGAATCCAAATATATTTTTTGTTTAATCTGTCCAGATAAAAGGATTTGATTCTGGTATACATTGACTATTCAAGCAGTAGTTTACCAAGAAAAGTTGGATTGTTTGTAGGTGGTCGCTAGTAGTTTCTAGTTTCTAGTAACATTAATGAATTGAGACACTACCTTGGTAAACGAAAATATTTGTTTAGAGATGGTGTTTTGAAATGGAACGCATAATAATTGCAACAAAAACACTAGTTTTTCATTTGTATAGAAATGTATTAGCTTTAATCATAGAAATTGCAGTAACACTTTGGTAGTATAGATTATGATAAAATTTTAAGAAACAGAGGAATACAATTAAGTAGGCTAAGTACATAAGGGAAAGATGATCAAACTCTTGAAACATATGCTGTGAACCCAACCTCTCCACATCCAATTTGCAGTGGATGATCAGGAGCCTTTGAATTGATTTGGCTTGTAAATCTTCAATGACCAATTGACTTATATTATTCTTGGGGATCCCAGCTTTTTTAACTTCCTTTCTTTTTAATACTTCAGATGTATTAAATTCTGTATACAAGAATAGCAAATAATAAGGTTCTTTGAAGTTAATTTTAATGGTTCTTTTTCATTTGTTCTTGCTTTCTATATTGGAAAGAATTTTCATGTAGCTTACACTTACAGTATGTAGCGTTAAACTAACCTGTTGCTGCAGAAAACCAATAGCTAAGGTTAGTTTTGTTCATGCTATTTTGATTATCTGCCTAATGTTGGTGCTTGGCTAGTATATTAATTAATAATGATCCTATTTATGACTCATTAGTTTAGGTAAACATTCTTCACCTTCTGTCCTAAATATTCTCCTTTTTAATTTGAATGCTTTACAGTATCATCCTGATGTGAATAAGGATCCTGATGCTGATGATTCATTCAAGAGCATTCGACTGGCATATGAGGTTAGCTACTCCATTATTTAATTTTTTCTTTCCATTTATTAGCTGCATACTTGTTTTTTGCTCTACTTTCTCCTTTCTTAGTTCATGAGAGTGAATCAGGTATTATCAAATGAAACCACGAGATATCAATATGACATGGCTTTGAGATTGCAAGAATCAGGCATAAATGGTCAATGGAGAGAATCTGAACTGAATGGGGGAAGAAGATATTCCTGGGCAGGTATGAAGCGACAAACACGAGGTGTAACCTGGGAAGATTATTTTGAGGCATATGAACCTTCATTTCGTTCTTATGAATATGAGGAATTTGTGGATACAAAAATGGAAGAGAAAGCACCTGTTCAAGATTTGTTGAGATATGTGTGGTTTACTATATTCTGTTGTCAGATCCTTGGGTCACACATAGCTTTGAATTTGTTTTGTTTTTGTGCTATACTGAATAGGCAAATGACAGCAAGTTACAAGGTGGCTCACATGATAGCGTGGCTAATTGGTGGTCAAAGGGGTATTCTCCTAATATTGGCCTTGTCTTTTACTAGTTGGTTTAGTGGGAAACAATATGATAATCTCGTTGCTTTGACTGCACTTGCACTGTGGATAGAAGTAGGCATTGCAAGGTTTTTTCCTATACCTCGGGGTGCCATTATGGCCATGACGTATTTTTCTTATAAATTACAACTTGAGTTAAGCTAGTGGTCCTCATTATCTACTTCATTGACAGTTGCAAATATTCTTATGTGAGCATTACTCTATCAACAGCCACTTTCCATGTTACTGGACTTTGTAAATTTAAAGATGCAAATAAATGTGGCTTAGCCAAGCAAAAGCCCATTTCCTGATATCTTGAAAGCAGCAATGTATTGGGAGGCCAATGGTGGAGGAATCGACTGTTGGAACAATGGGATCTCGAATTGGGCATGCTGACTCAGGTGATAGCCCATGGGAGCATAGCATCATATCACTTCGTTCAGCTGAAAGGGGGCATTTGATTTGTGGTGTATGATATTTTGATGTCTGCTTTCCTAATTTTTTTGTGATCAAAGAGTTACCGTGCCTTTAAATGTAAGATGATGTGGATAATTAGAATGCTCATTTGCATAAATGAGAGTTACACTAGTGCTGTAAAATATAGTGATATTCTGGCTGAAATTCCCTAGAAAGTATTCATTCTATCATAGAACAAGAGCATGAGAAGGCATACAATGTATACAGTTTCTAATATGGAAAGGCTTATCTAGAATATTTTTTCTTTCTGATGTTCATTTCAGCAAAGACGGAGGTAAAATATGATTGTTTTGAAATGTACCATAGTACTTTTGGGTTTTCATCTCATATTTAAGCAAAATTTTGGATAAGGCACTGCAGTTCTTTGGATATTGGTGGTTTTGAAGTTTGTGGCTTTCATTTTTTGAGTATATGAGCCATCCTTCTCGAGCATTGTTTTTATTTAAATATTGATGAAATTATTGACAGTCAGTGCCTTTATAAATATACGTGACAGTTGCATCATTATTTGATTCCTGGGGATTGACTTAAAGAGTAAATCTTTTTATCAATTGGTGATAATACTATATAGCATAATATTTCTTGTAACACAACTGTCATATATATTCCATTTACAATCCACTTAAAGTTTGCTTTGAAGTTTGAAATAACAAAAATTCTTTATTTGAGAAGCAATGAAACCAAGTTTATATGCTAGACTTACCAGTCCAGTGCTTTGTTAGTGTTTAATACAAACCCTATCAGTTTTTAATTTGAATAGCATCTGTAATGTGATGAGTTTGAATCCACAACCAGGGCTGTTTCAACTCAACAATAAATTACGCTTTAATTATTTGTTTTGTATTTAAGTTCATTTGAGACCATGAACTTTGCCTCAATTTACACCTACCCACTTGATATCTTAGAATGGAAAAGCTCCATTTTGTCATAATGTATAACCAACTCCCTGTCATAGGATATAGTTAATCTCTGATTTAAGATGAAATTGTCAACATCGTGGGTGCGTGATTCTTATCTTACACATTTGCTGCTTGCCGAATAGTTTGGTATGGTATTTGTTGGTTCATGGTAGGACTCCTTGGATTCAGTGCCTTTGACAACTAGAAGTATAATTTGTAATATTGTAAAGTTGAGTTTTCAAATGTGTGAAATCTTAAACCTAAGATAAAATATTCTGGATTGTGAGGTTTCATTTTCGCATTGACATATTGACCGAGTGATGTGGCTCTTCAATGGACCCAACTCAAACTTAACAATAGAAGACCCTTTGAGACTTTACAAATTGCCTCAATGCATTGACAAAGAAAAATCATTGCAAAACTACCACCTTGTTGCCATATTGATAGACCCTTACACAGTCACCCATAACTTTTGCAAATGAACAAATTTATTTGATCGCTCCGGTGAAATTATTTGTAACTTGGCTATAAAAAACATATCCAAAAATCAGCAAAATCCAACGGTAGAAATGTGAGATATGGCCCCCGTATTAGGACTGTATTTTCTGCAACAGTCTGCCCCTAAAATTTCAGACCTTTACTCCCACAATGCACATGCCATCTTGTGCATGGCATCCTGAAACCAAATCTTATGAAAATATACAATATAATACACCATCATACCCATTTGTGGGGTTAGATCAATCTGGAAATAAAATATACAACATTTTCATGCTCACTATTAACCCTAGGGCAGGGATATGACTGTTTTCACAAGAAATTAGACAACTTCACCAAAACAAAACCAAATCCTTCAAACCAAAGCCAAAATAAACTTATTTCATTATAGAGACATCTCCAACCATGAAGGAATGAAAACTAATTCATAAAAGCACTCAAAACAATGAAAAATCAGACTCTTCTATGTGGAAACCTAAAAAATATACATGAAAATCAGATTTTTATTGCTTCAAAACTCCAAACCTGATCAAAACACCTTTTCCCAACCACCACAAATGATTCAATTTCATCCATTTATAACCCTCAATGCCTTCTAGGTCGAAATCCAACCTAAAACCAACTTATAACTAACTTATGACAACTTTTTGCATTCTTGACAACTTTTTGACAACAAAAAGTTGCTCCAAAGTTGTCAAGTTTGACAACTATGTATGTCAACTTGTCAAACCTATATCTAAACCTTTTAAAACATTAAAATGGTCATTAGAAGACTTTATAAACATATTCTATCCACCTAAACACACTTCTACCCCAAAAACCCAATTTTAGCCTTTTCTAGGCCTAATTGCTCAAAATGACAATTTTACACTTTTTGACCATTACATTGCATTTCAGTACATTTTATGGCTCACATGGCCATGTTACATCACTGAAAGACCTTATAGGTCTTGTTTTTCTTCATTTTTCATCAAATCCTCCATAGGGCCTATCAGTGACCCTGCTCCACCTTGTCTTCCAGGTTGCTCTTGCACCACCAAGTTTTAATGGAAAGGTACACCCTTAAAAAGCTTAGATTAAGCAGTGAGTTCTCAAATATCTATCGTGCAATCCAATAGATGTTCTCTCATCGTTTAGTTCTCTAATTGCCATGATTGCATTTCCCTTGAAAGAAGACATGACTTATGTAAAGACTTTTTGACAATAGACACTTGATATTCTCTCATGCTTCTATTTGATTATTCATGGATAGTTTTTTCTTTTGGGCCTACGTGCTCTACTCAAAATGTCTAATTTATCTTATTGCTAGGATTAGGTGTGCTATTCACTTTGTATAGCCTAAGATCTGGTGTAACTTGTTTGTGGAGTGAGAAAAATGGGATATTTAGGTACGGGTGGAGACATAATTATTTTATTATTCTCTGGGGACTCAAAATTTGTTGTAATAAGACATTAATGAGGGGGTTATATGGTGGACTTGTAAAAGCATCTTTCATTATTAGTGATTATATGAAACTTATTTTTGCTGTTAAGTTGTCAAAGTTCTACTAAAGGAACATGAGTGTTGATTTCATTTCTGTATTGTATAAAGTGACCTTGTAAATATGTTGTAACCAAGTTTATTCCAATTGTGATAATTATTCCAATTGTGTTGAGCATATAGTAGATACTCAATCTTGTGCTTAAGGGGATGGACTTTGCTGTATGCATTTGAGTTGGAGCATGAAATTTAGAGGTGATCTTGGTTTCAATTTCTTATCTTTCATATTAGGACATGATGAAGTATTAGAGTGTTACAAACAATATAGTAGTCACTTGTAGATGTTACATATGCTTTGTTGAGTCCATGAATTCAAAAAAAAGTTGGTGCAACATGGTTATACCTGTTGACGTGTTTTTTATGACATCGTCGAACACAGAATAAAGTTGCCTAATGGTCACTTCACCCTCTCTTGATCAAAGTACGATTGCATGCTAAGATTGCAAAAAGTTCAAACAATCGACTCCAAGGTTCCTTTATGCTACGGACGTGACTCAGTTGGCTGATGTGTTTGCTGGTAATCCAAGGGGCCTTATGTTTGCATCATTCTTTCACTTATTTGTTGTGGCTGAAACTCCATCATCGGATATGACAATTCTGCGATGCTGCTGCTTCGAACGGACTGAACTGGAATGAACTGGAAAGGAAAGGGAAAGGGTTAGAAGGATCTAAATCTACTCCTAAGGGCAGTGATAACAATGAATAGTGCTCTGGTGGACAAATTTCAAATAAACCAAGCTCTGCTTCACCAAGTTCAACTACAACTCTGCAAGAACCGGTGCAATCTTTTGAGGATATTGAGGATTTTCAAATCGAGAAAGTACATTTGAATACCCAAAAACGACGCAATCCAAACGACCATCTACAATTGAACTTAGCACAAATTTAGGGGGTTAAGGCTAATTTTACACTGCAACTTACAATCAACAAGATGCAAAAAGTATGAACCATGGAAATTCATCAAACACCATTACATTCTCCATTGAAATCAAAGCACTTTACTACTTCTAATCTAAGTGAGGAAGGTGAAACCATGCAAGCTTTGAAAAAATAACTTAAGTGGACACCATCAGAGAACAATGTTTCACTATTATTATCTCAAAACTTATCGCAACAATTTCATACAAGGCTCCCTGCTTACAAATGAGGGGGTCACCCCTTTATATAGGCCTCAAGCCATGATTACATGCAAAACCTAATTAGGGTTTTCCCTAAAAGATTCTCCACTCAAGATGCAACAAGGTGGGAATCTCCAATTAATAACCCATCATGCCCATATACAAATAATTCAAAAGTACCTAAAATAGCATCCATTGCGCATTAAATGCACCACCTCCTTCAAATTTGCCCAACATGCGTTGAATATTCATCCATGCAAAAATCACCCCATTATGTCATAAATGCTCCATCATTTCCACATGCGGCGGCTGCATGCAAAAGGAATCTGCCATAAATTCAACATGCAATGACCAGGTTGCCATTTGGTCAAATATTTCGGCAATGATTGCACCGCCATATTGCCATGCGTTCAATAGATCCTCTCCATGCAAATGGACTCTGCCGTCGTATATCCGCTCCTACACATCTGGAATTGTTGGAGAGGGAAAACTCGATTCAAGAAGAATTTTCTTGAAGTCTCCTCAACTTTCCTTGCTTGAAGAAGGTTTTTCATCAATTCTGCACATTTCCTATTTTTTAGGAAAATTTCCCAATTAGGGTTCCACAGTCCAGGAGAGAGAAAATTCTCCTACGAATCCAAATGTGTAAAACTTTTGAAATTTGGATGTGATTTGATGCCCGAGAATGGATTTTTCAAATTTTTCCCTGGAGGGGAAATTTCTTGTTCAATTCATCCCTGATTCCTTCCTTGCCTTAGAAATTTTATGTTCAATTCATCCTTGGGTGTATTTCTTCCTTGCTTGGAATTTTGTCTCGAAGGAAGAAATTTCCAATATTTAGCCAAATTTTCCCATTTCCAAGAATTCCGTCGTGAAGGAAGGAATTTCCAACACTTCGCCAAAATTTCACCTTTCCCAGAATTATGTCCTGAAGGAAGGAATTTCCATTACTTTGTGAATTGTCCATGTCTCCTTTTCAACATCCCTATTTTTAGGGATCCTCCTAAAATTTAGGAGTCAGTTCATTGGATGGGGAATTCTGCCACGATTCCGAATCTATAAAATTTTCCACACTCTGTCGAGATTCGGTGTTTAAAAATAGCAAATTCAAAAATTTGCCCGAGGGGAATTTTGTTTTTTTTATTCCTCTTTGACTCCTTGGATTCCATTGCCTTAGGCAAAATTTCAATTTTTTAGCTTGGGCGGAATTTTCATCATGTCCATGGATTCATGGATTTTTCCACTTGTGAATGCCTTCTTGAATTCAACGCCCCAGCCCAGCCTTGGGCGCATTTTGGCTTTGTCCACGAACTGACGAATTTTTCCACTTGTGAATGTCATCTTGGTTTTGGCGCCCCAGTCCAGCCTTGGGCGCATTTTCACTTTGTCCATGGACTGACAGATTTTTCCACCTATGAATACCTTCTTGGTTTTGGCGCCCCAGTCCAGCCTTGGGCGCATTTTCACTCTGTCCATGGACTGACGGATTTTCCCACTTGTGAATGCCTTCTTGGTTTTGGCGCCCCAGCTCAACCTTGGGCGCATTTTGGCTTTGTCCATGGATACATGGATTTTTTTCACATGTTCCAGGCTCTTCGTCAGGATATAGATATGAAATATAACATTTAAGTATAAGTGGCATCTTCAATATGTCTTTTTCCTTTCTTATACTTTAAGTTATATTTCATATATATTGTTAGGATGTTTGAGAGTGGTTTTAGGTCCATAGGAATCGTAATGCAAATTCTAGATTTTGGAAGATCTTCCAAATTTCCAGACTTAGTCAAATTTTAGGTCATTTTCGGATTAGGATGACATTGGTGGATTGATGTGAATTTCTGGACTTGCATGATTTTGCATGCTTTCCTTTTCTGGAATAGGAGTTCCAAACTTAACCATTTTTTGACCCAAATTGTCTTCCTTCTGACTCTTCCAGATTTAGAAATGGTCTTCAGGAATGTTCAGTCTTCAACGTCTTCAGAGATATTCAGCTTTCAGTGTTTTCCTGTGAAGATCCTGCCAAAAATAGATTTTCCTAAATAGTAAGTGTTTCAAAATGTCAAGGTTTGGGCAAAATAGGTCATAAAAGAACTTACTAAAAATAGAAACTTACTAAAAATAGAACTTACTAAAAATAGTAAGTTTGATTTTTTGGCAAAATTAGACCAATCCGGAACTCAATAAAATCCCTAAAAAATAGGAACTTTCTAAAAATAGAAAGTTGCTCTGTTTTGGCTCAAATTTTATTGGGAGTTTCCTTGAAGGGTCCTAATTCCAGTCGTATGTTCACTTTTTCCAAAACCCTAACAGAAACCCTTAAAATCTAGGACAGAAGGCAAAAACCCTAAAATTCACAAAACGAGTCCTAAACTTAGCCGAATTCGCTCAAACAAAAAGCAGATTTAATCAAATGACCCTTGAACACCTGGAAAGTGGAGAGACTGACAAGATTGCTGCAAAAAGACCCCAAAAATGCAAGCCAAAAGACTGGGAGGGCCTAAAAAGTAGGGGGTCCCCATTTGCAATGGGGCAGCGTGTGAAAACGTCACAACAATACCCTTGGTAGTTATGTACGTTATTCACCTTACATATCCTAAGTTCATCATATCTTAACTTTTTGTAGACAGATAAATAATTTATGTCTCTCCAATACAAACTATGGTGCCCATGCAATTGTGCAGACATGCAATTTTTTTGTTTTTTGTTTTTTTGAGATCTCTAAAATATTATTGTAATGAGATAATGGTTAGGGGGTTATATAATGGATTTGTAAAGAACAATTTCTATTATTAGTGGGTGATATCAATATTTTATTGGAAAGTGCTTGGGAGTTACACATGCCAATTTGAGTGGTAAAAGTCAAAGATGCTTGTATAAGATTTATTTTCTATTCTAAGATGACTTCACACATGTAAAGGTTGTGAGAATTCATACCATGGCATTTTGAGTTCTTGTTTGTGATGAGCACACACTTATACCATGACAAAAGATTGCTTATATAAAATTTTCTTACAAACTTTGTAGGTATCAATATTCGCTTATCTTTGTAGCACCAATCCATTTGAGACAACAACATCTTCTATTGATAGACATCAAGCTCTAAAAGGATGAAGTCTTAGTCTTCTTGAAAATAATTCTCTCTCAAAAATATACTTTGAATGATCTTCTACAATTTTATCCTCAAATTTGTGTGTGCCTGTATGATATGTCTTTTATTCTTCACACTTTACAAACTTCATTTATACCTTCACGAAGGAGGGTAACTTCATCAAAGAACACGTCATTTGTGAAGGGAGGCAACTCTTCATTATATATGCAACTTTTCATTACATAACATGGGCGCTCACCATAAGGGATCAACCTTTTAAATAAAGATAAATTTATTTATTTTTAATTTACAAGGAGTGACATCATAAGGGGGGGTTGACCTATTATATTTAAATTTATTCTTCATTTTATAAGGTGCCAAAATGAATGAGGGTCGACCAACATTAAGATCAAATCGTCCAATTATATTTGAAGAATTTTATCAAACACTTAAGGTGTATTGTAGATCTATGCTTCATGTTTTGCATACATGTCTACAACATCTGACAAATTTCCTACCATGTATGAAGAGAGGTTGTGGAGATTGGATTTGGGCAGACCTAGTTCTACACTTGCAGATTGCATTTTTCCTAAAGTTTTTGACTCCCTTCTTGTAAACCCATTTAGTATATGATCTATGATCATAGAACATGGTGAGGTCACATTCCCTTGAGTCGGGGGAGAATTGAAAGACATGCTACATAACTTGAGTCAAACTATTAGCAACTAAACATTCTCAACTTTTGAAAAATGAAATTTATGACCGTTGGAAATAAAAGTTAAAACTAGATTGCTGCTAACTTTTAAATTTGAACTCACTTTTATTTGTTCAATCATTGAGAATAGAGTTTTAAACAAAGCTATAATTAGTAACTTATAAATATCTACGTTGACTTGTGCACAACTTCTATGGAGAACATATTGCATGCTTTCAATGTATTTTGTAATGGTCAAGTGATAGAAGTTGGAGAGAGGTAGAGGAGAAATTAAACTAAAGTAGAAAGCAAGCAACAAAATGAATGAATTAAAAAAGCTATATATTTATATATATTTTAAAAATATGGAAAGATTATTAACATAAAATGGAGTTGTTCTTTCTTTATACTTAAAAAATTGAAATGTCATCCCTTGTATTTGTTGGTTGCTTCAAACTATTGATACAACAAAATAATATATATTTTTTTCTCTTATATGTGATATACCATTAACTACTCTCATTCAATAAAGGTTAAGTAGAGAAAATGAGACAAACATAGATTAATTATAATTAATTTATATCTTCATTCAACATGAGAAAATATGAGGTAGATATAATGCAATTAAATTCTCAATTGAATTTGTCTTGGATATACTGAATGAGAAAATAAGAGAAATGGAAATGAGCTAGAGAAGTGAAGTTTCACATGCTTGAATGAACAAAGAGAACATGTGAACAACACAAAGAAAGGTTGGTTTATGGAGGAATAAAGGCAGGTAGTTGGGTCTAATATTCCAAAAACTCCCCATTAATCACAACTATTGCCATCTATGATGCTCAAATAGTCCTGTAAATATTCAAAGATTTTCTTTTCTCTATGACTTGGTGGAAATATCAGCACATTTTCTCATGTAAATGTACAAAGCTTTTCTTTTCTCATGGAACTGAGCTAGAGAAGTCAATTTTTGCATGCTTGCATGAATGAAGAGAACATGACAACAAGAAAGAAAAAGATTGGTTTATGGAGGAGTAAAGGCATGTAGTTGGGACTAATATTCCAACACTCTCTTTAATTGCAACTACTGCCATCTATGATGCTCAAATAGTCATGTAAATATTCAAAGAATTTCTTTTCTCAATGGCTTGGTGAAAATATTGGCATATTTTCTGACATTAATATTCTAAGCTTTTCTTTTCTAATGTAACCGAGCCAGAGAATTAAAGTTTCACATGCTTGAATGAATGAAGAGAACATGTCAACAACAAAGAGAAAGGTTGGTTTATGGAGGAGTAAAGGCAGGTACTTGAGACTAATATTCCAAAACTCCTCTTTGATCACAAGTATTGACATCTATAATGCTCAAATAGTCATGTAAATATTCAAAGATTTTCTTTTCTCAATGACTTGGTGAAAATATTAGCATATTGTTTGTCAAACCTACAATTTTTCAAAAGGATTTTTTCATTATGGAACAACTCTCTAATACCTTGTGTTAATATGCTTACTCCTCTTATAAAATATTGGATTCTTAGATAGTGTTATATTTGAATTGTTGTTATATATTTTGTTGCTTCTTCTTATCTAAGAATCAAATATTTCAACACTCTTATCATCCAAATTGCTTGGTATGATGTTGCTACATACTATGCTTCAATAGATGAAAGAGTGGCTATAGCTTATTTCTAGGATGATCATGATATTGCACTTGTTTTAAAATGAAAAACATAACTAGATGTGTTCTTCCTATCATCAATGCTACTTTCATAGTCACTATTTGTGTATCTTATAAGCTTGAACTCATTTGAATTTGAATACTACATTCTATGATTCTATTATACACCCACAACAAAATTATTTTTTCCATAAAATTGTGAGAGGTTTGTAATCTCTTTTATGGCTATAATAATAGATTCAAACCTTGTGGCTAATGTCCTTAAAATATTTTTAACTATTCTTCTATCTTCAAGAGTCCCACCATGAGATTTGATTTGATTAACCAATCTAAATAATTTGTGAAACTAAATCTTTGATTCAAAATCATTCTTGTATATGGTCTCAAAATCTCGTTTTAATGTTTGCAATTTAGCAGTTTTCACCTTGGCCATTCTTTAATATACCATTTGGAGAATATTTCATGCTTGTTTTAACATTTTTGTTGCTACAAACCTTAAAAAAATTCTCTTATGCATTTGTTGGAAGATGTAGAAGAGAGATTTGGATTCCTCCTTTCTATTATCCTTGATTAAGACCTTTGCTTGAGATAAGGCATTGTATGTCGATGCATCAACTAGGTTTGAAAAATCATAATATACAAGGTCCCATATTTCTTGATTAATTAATAATTCCTTCATCGTGATTGATCAATAATCATAGTTTTTTCCATTGAATTGGGTAACTTATTATTTTTTCAAGCCTGTGTTTGAGGCTATCATTGTTGAATATGTAGACTTATGCTAGATAATATCTTAGCTTCACAAAAACCTTTAGCTTTGATACTAGGTGAAGGAGAGAGGGAGAAAATAAATTAAAATAAAATAATGAATATGAAGATACAAATGAATTGAAAAGTTTATATATTTTATATTTCAAAAAAATACAAATATTAGTAACATAAAATAGAGTTGTTCTTTCTTTACACTCATAAAAATGTGGAGTCCCCTATATTCATTGGCTGCTTCAAATTGTTGCTACAAAAAAAGATTCTCATTTTTCTCTTATACATGATATATCATTGATTGCCCTCATTCAACAAATATGGTTGAACAACGAGAATAAGACAAAAATATTTTCATTACAATTAATTTGCATCTTCATCCAATGTGGAAAAAATTGAGGTAGAGATAATGCAATTAAATTCTCAATTGAATCTATCATTGATAGAGTGAATGAAGAGATATGAGAAATGAAACTAATATGGGGAAGTGAAGTTTCACATGCTTGAATGAATGAAGAGAACATGGTGGTGACAAAGAGAAAGGTTGGTTTATGGAGGAGTAAACATAGGTAGTTGGGATTAATATTCCAACAAACTCCCTTAATCAAAACTATTTCTATTTGTATCGTCTCTTATAACAACTAATGATTTGAGGCTATATGGTTCTACATCACAAATTTGGGATAATGTTATCCTATATGAAGCAATTAGTAATCATCTAGGATACATTCAATTGTCAACCAAGATCGTAAGCTTAAAATGCAACATGCATTATATGTAGATTAGGAGGTACTGCGTTTCTAATTAAGCTTCCTAATAATCAAATATTTCATTAATCTATGTTTAAACTAACCAGTGAATGGGTACATGAATTATAAAGTGTTGCTAAGTCATAGTTCTTAGCAATAAGAAAATGGTAGTTGCAGCTAATAATGATACTGCAATGTGAAAAGTCAATCACAATTTTAATAGGAGATAAATGACAATTCAAATAAAAGATAAATGACAGTTTAATAAAGGATAAATGGTAGTTTTAGATGGACACATATCAAATGCATATTTATTTAATTGCTACATGATCCATAAACTTCAAGATATCAATAACTAAAAACACTAAATGAGAACCAAATTTGAAATAATTAACAAACTAACTATAGGTAACTCCTTACCTCAAGTGGGCCCTACTTGGGTAAGAGTATTCACTAGACTAGATGATCAAAACACAACTAGTACTTCAATAATGTGTTATGCAAGATCATTCGTAGAGATAAATAATTGCAGATATTTGAAAATTGATAATAAGAAGAAATTTTACACAAGATGACCGATCCAATTCATTATTTCTTTACATCATATATAGGTCTAATGATTCTAATTGTCTTGGAATACTTGTCACTCATTCCTCACAATTAGAAAGATGATTATTTACTAAAGAGACACTACTAAAAGATAAAAACAAAGTCTTAGCATAATTTTGTTGGTGTAAAGGAGGTATTTTATCCAACTAGTTCATTAGTGTGTCATTTTTACATACCTGTTGTAAAGCGGAAAATCGAACCCTAGTAGCTCTCCCCTCTCCAACTCCAAGGAGAGAGAAGAGAGGTGACTAGGATTGACGGTTTTCACTTAGGGGAAACTTTACATTCAAAAGAGGGGTTGAAACCCACAAGATCCAATCCCACACAATGCAAGATTGGATTCTAAATGAGTTTCAAGGGTTAAGACAGCAAGGCTACCCTCTTTTGTAAAGAATGTAGATAGAAAGATTGAACTAGGAATGCATGAAAAGTGAGAAAGATTCACTTATAAACTGAGTTAGGGATATAGGATGAAGCTGTGGACCTGGAATTAGCAGTAAAATGTCGAGACGGCACTGTCCTGCAAATTTGAGCGAAAGTTGACGGGACGATGGCGCCCGGCGTGCACACGGTCCTCCGAAAAATCCACGAAACGAAGGGGGATCTGTTCGTCTTTGCACAAGGATTCCAGATCTTCAATTACAGCCGCGTACCTACAACCTACACACAGAAAAGCGAAGACGATTGGGGGGGTTAGGGATTAGGGGTTTGCCCTTAGGTCAAACCCCGGTTTTGGAATTAACCAAGAAATGAGAAATGCTGTAAATGTAAATGATTGTAATGTAAAACAAGTACTAGTACCTTGTTGTAAGAATGTTTGTATTCTTACATGCGAAGGTGTAATTGTTGTTGTATGTGGTAAGTGATCTCCTCTTCAATGGTTGAATCCTTGTCTTGAATGCAACACTTAGCCTTGAATGGAGACTTAGAATGCTCAATTGCTTGAAGGAATGCTTGAATGCTTGAATGCTTGAATGTTTGAATGCTTGAATGTTTGCCTAGCGCTTCCGCCTCTTGTACACATATGTCCTTCCTCTTTTCATCTACCAAAATGGGAGAGGAAATGTAGTTTATATACTTGCCAATTAGGGTTGATAGACTGATTTTTCCGACCTTAGGCCGACCAGGAAGGATTATTTTCCAATTTGCAAACATAAAGACCCGAGACCCAAAAGAGACCGGGCCCAAAAATAGGGCTAGGGACCAGGGCGTTGGGCGCCATGGTCCCACCTCCAGGGACAGCGGGGTGCAAGGAGGATCAGGCCAGGGTGCTGAAAAATGTAGTTTTTGATGTCGCGGACAAGTTTCGGGGTCTCCATTCAGGTTCCGTGTTGCGTCGCCATTGTGAAGACCCAAATGCGGTCGAAATTGCAAGTGTCGCAATTTTAGGACGCTACATTTAGCCCCCACTTTAGCGGGAGTATAAGCGTACGCTCATACTTCTGGTAAAGTACAAGGAAACAACATTGAAAGACTTTCACCACGTCAAGGAGGCAAGACACACCAAGCCCCCAGTGGACTAAGGATCTTACGGCTTCGATTGACAAAGTAAAAGGGAAGATCACGAGGGAGAACCATGACTGTCAATAGTAAGGTTCCCTCACTATGAGTCATGTAAGAAAAATACCAAAAATTTTCAAGGCAAAGCTAAGTTCACCAAGAAATTTTCAAGTATTCCTGAAGGGATAGACAGGGTGTATGCCCCCCTACGTTAAAGCGATTGCACTCGCCTCAACGGGGGTGATTGCTTTAAGGTAGTGATACACATAAGAAGTGAGAAGGGAAAGGAGCACGTTATCTCAAAGATTTAGCCCCCAAGTGTGAGATAAACCCAAGGATAATAGACACAAAACACAAAGCACGGGGTGACTTCGCTTTCCTCGGGGTCAGTATGCTGTATGATAATTCATGTATATCATATGTATGTATGCATAATTGTTCTTCATTCCCCAATCAAGGAAGGTCACCTAGAAGAAGGGAACACATGTGTCTTTTGAGTCAACATGAGAGAGACCAAAAGAGATCTCAATGCTTTGTATCGTCCTCAAGTAGACAACACTAAGGACAACAAATAGAAGAATGAGAATAACACATAGAAGAAGTAACAAAAGAAAGAGAGGAGGAGAGAGTCTGCTATGCCAATGAAACTAGTCTAGCACGTCATCTACCCCCCGATCTTGCTAATCAATATTTCGGGAAGGCAGGAAACACACTAGAGGAGGAACATCCAACACAGCAGATGGAGCTATCACAAGATCCAAACAAGGGCTATGTTCATGTTCCAAGCCACGTTGTTCTTGTCTAGGAGCTAGGATAAGTGCTTTAGAAAGTTCGTTAGATAAATGGTTATCAATATCAACAAATTCATATTCACTATCAGAAGCAAGAGGAGTAACATTTTCATCTATATCATCATCAAGATTTATAAAAATAGGATCTTTAACTCGCACAGGATCAAGACCATCATGCATCTTATGTTTAGGAGATTTTGGCTCAATTTTCGGCTGAGGAGAAAATGGAATAATGCTAGTTGAAGGTGTTTTTGGAGATTGCAAAGTTTGAGAAGCAGCTGCCTGAGCTCTAAGATGACGCTTTCGTCGGCCTTCACGCGCAGAACGATTTCGTCTAGTCTTAGTAGGAAGTGGAGAAGATTGAGGAGGAGGAATGTTCTCATCCTTATCACTTGGGTGTTTAGGTTGTGGTCTCTTAGGTTGGATAATAGGAGAAGAGGAAGGTCTCTTCTCTCTATAAAAGGAAGGAGGAGGAACTGCTCCATATAAAGGAGGAATATTTGGTTTAGGAAGGAGACCAAGTCCATCATGACGAGGAGGTATAGGTCTGCTTTTAGAAAGTTTATTAGACATAGACATAGTCACATCCATAGGAATGGGTTGGGAATCTTCTTGAGGAAAGACATTAGTTTTATCTTTCAAAGGAAGAACTTCCTTCTCAAGAACGATAGGAATATCAAGTTTGGGTGTTCTAGGTTCACTTAGAGATAGGATCATATCTGTTTTCCACTTTTGATAAGATTTGAAAAGATGATCACTTCGCGGTGGAAGAGATTGGAATTGTTTAGGCCAAAAATAATCAATAGGAACGCTAGAAGTTCTTTCAGCTGGTTTAAAGAGACTATGATTGACAGTAACAACTTCACTATTATAGGGAAATTTCAAACACTTGTGAATAGGAGAAGCAATAGCTTTCATGGAAGATAGCCAAGGATAGCCTAGCTTCACACGAAATTGTTCGGAAGAAGGAATAATAGCAAAGTTCACATCAAGGGATTTGTTACGGATCTCAATAGGTAATGTAATAGAACCAATTGCAGGAGAAGAAAATGCATCAAATAATTTCACAATCACATTTGCTTTGTCATAGATCACTTGATTCAATTGCAAAGTAAAAAGAAAGTCTTCAGTAATAACATTAACCATGCAAGAAGGGTCAATAAGCACTCCACGGCAAGGTGTATTCTTGACTTTTGCAACTATGTATAAAGGACCATCAGGTGCCCTGATAGTTTCACTAGAATCAAATGTGATGGAAGGTTCTTTAGGGTTTTCTTGCTGCTCTACAAAGTTAATCACATTCGGAGTCATAGACACAAGACCATCAGATGAGAGAGAGGAATCATTAGTCTCAATCACATTAGAAGTATGAGAAGGTAATGGATCAGTAAAAATCTGAAGATTTTGGTTAGGAGGAGCTACAGATGTGTTGCCTTTATCATTCACTCCAGAAATAGAGATAGTATTATTATCAATCAAATCTTGAATTTTACCCTTTAAAGCAAAACATTTTTCAGTATCATGCCCAGGTTGACGATGAAATTGACAAAAAGATTTGTTATCAAAATAGGGTGAATTAATCTTTGTAGGATCAATTTGCTTTATAGGAGGGAGAGTAAGCACATTTTGTTCCAATAACTTATTCATAATACTATGCAATGATTCATTCAAAGGAGTAAACTTTCTTTCTTTCTTGAAAAACTTAGAAATAGGAGGCACACCTGATGCTGCATTCACATTGTTGTTGATGATGTTTTCATTGGATTTAATGGTCTCTCTGTTCGGTTTAAACTTCCCAAGTGGTTGTTGACTACTATCACCCTTATCACTCGAAGCCATAGGATTTGCTTGTTCCATTTGACTCACAGTCAGTTGATAATTGTGAAGAGTTGCACACAACTGTTGGAAAGAAGTAAACTCAGAAAACAGAAGTTTGTCTCGAATATCTTTTTGTAAATTAGAAATAAAGATTCTTTGAATATCATTGTCAGGCACTGGAAAAGAAATTTGAGCATACAAATGATTATATCTACCAATGAAATTAGTCACTTTTTCTTTAACACCTTGTTTACAATGCATTAAATCAATCAAAGTAACTTTAGGACTTATATTGTTTTGAAATTGTTGAATAAAAGCATTTGCAAGTTGTTCGAAAGAAGTAATAGAATAAGAAGGCAATGAGCAATACCATTGTAGGGCTTTATCTCTTAATGTTCTAGTAAACAGTTTTGCAAGCAACCTTTGGTCATAAGCAAAATCGGTACATATTGTTTGAAAAGTCTTAACATGTGTTAGAGGATCACCTTTACCATTATAAAGCTCCAAATGCGGGATTTGAACATGTTTAGGAGGGATAGCTCGAACAATGTCAAGAGAAAGTGGGCTCGCAACATCAAATGTGGGCACACTAAACTTAGATTGATTCATAGAGGCAATTTGTTGCTGTAAAGAAGAGACAGTTTGTGCAAGATTGTTAATGGTTGCTTCAGTCGAAGAATTCATATTAGACGTGTTAGATTGTGATGGAGGTATTATGTTATTGAAAGAAGGTATTGATTGAGAGTAAGGTGGCGGGACACTATGATAGTTAGTCATAGGAGATGATTGGAAAGGAGGAACACTACAAGGAGGAATGGAATGGTTAAATGAATTGCCCTCTTGCGTCATGTTCATTTGTGGAGATGTAATAGGGACACTCATTGAAGGAATGAATGAAGATGTTGGATTGAATGAAGGAAGAGGGTTAATTGAAGAGGAAGGATTGCCCCCATGACTGGTGATCATAGGCAGAATGTCTTGTATAGAAGTAGTCATTATGTTTGATGTAAAGGTAGGTATGCTAGCAATAGAAGTTGTCAAAGGAACAGAATGATTGACTTGAGTGGGAGGTTGTGTATAACCTAAAGTTTCGGTACAACTCTTCATAGGCATCACATTCGAATCCACAATGTGTGCAATACCACGCAAAATATCAATTCCATTCTTATCACTTTGAACCATACATTTTAGACCCTCAATTAATGAAAGAGCTTGACTATCGGGATACTCTTGAGACATCCATTGTCGAAAATCATCAAATTGGTTATCCAATTTTGAAAGTTGTTCTTCAGAAACCTCATGGAGAGCTTCTTCATCATTAGGAGGATTAGAGGAATTTACCTTTGTCCTCGTAAAAAAGGCTATTCAAATTAGGTTCCATCTCCTCGGTAATTAAACCTCGGAAAGACTTAATTCTAAGGCTTCGTCTAACGGGAATAGTGTAAGTAGGGCTTATTGTTGTAAAACTCATGCACTAGAGAGGGAGAGAAGATTTTGAATTTAGAGGTAGCAAATTTCAATAAAATCAGCCAATCTCCTAAATTTAGGCTGTTAAATGCAATCACGACAATCTCCCGAAATTTCGGAAAAAATGTCAGGGATCGTGGCGCTCGGGGTGCACACGGTCCTCGCAACTTTTTTCAAAATTTTCAGGGATGAAAGTTATGATGATTTTAAAGCTAATCTGAAAAAATTGAGTGATTTTACGATCTGTAGATAGGCCAAATTAAAGTTGCAATCTCAAAATTGAACGCTACCAAGATTGTTGAAAAATGCAAAATTTGAATTTTGAAAAAGAGAGGGAAACTGAAATTTTGAATTTTATGATTTTAGAGGGAATACCAAAAGCAATGCAAGTTTTGAAATTTAAAAGTTGACTCAATTTAACGCAAAATTCAATTTTGAAAGCGGAAATCAAAGTTGTTGCGATTAAACACTTAATTTCAAAAGTCACAAATTGCAAGAATTTGAATAAAGCACTGAAATTTTGAATGAATGCCAACACACTTTTTAGATTTAGGACAGTAAGAACACAATTTTGACACAAAATTTCAATTTCAACAATTTTTGAATGATTAGGAGCCTTAATCCAAGCAATCACTAGACCAATTTTGACTTTAATTTTGAAAGTGTTATAATTGATAAAATCAGCCAAAATTTTGGATTTTAGCAGAAAAATACAGTAAGATCTAGCTCCCTAAATTTCGGAAAAAATGTCGAGGACGATGGCGCTCGGGGTGCACACGGTCCTCGCAACTTTTTTTTCAAATTTTCAGGGATGAAAGATATTATGATTTTGTTGCAGAATCCAAAGTTACAGCCAATTTGGGAATGTTTTGATCAGTGAAATTGTCGGTCAAAGGTTGAATCAAGAGGGTTTTAAAAATTATGATTTTGACACTTAATCACTTAATTTTCAAAATTAAAGCACAAATATGAATTGATAATTTGCAATAGAAGGGTAGATCTGAAACAAGCATTAATATTTAGACATTTCGCAAGCTCAAATACTAAAAAGAAAATTTAGGGTTTTTATGCAATTAACCTCTAAAATTTGCAAAAGATCAAACATGGAAATGTAATTAAGGAAGCAAATTTTCAGATCTAACCATGAATAATCAGAAAGGATGTTCACGTCGGGTTCACCAAAATGTAAAGCGGAAAATCGAACCCTAGTAGCTCTCCCCTCTCCAACTCCAAGGAGAGAGAAGGGAGGTGACTAGGATTGACGGTTTTCACTTAGGGGAAACTTTACATTCAAAAGAGGGGTTGAAACCCACAAGATCCAATCCCACACAATGCAAGATTGGATTCTAAATGAGTTTCAAGGGTTAAGACAACAAGGCTACCCTCTTTTGTAAAGAATGTAGATAGAAAGATTGAACTAGGAATGCATGAAAAGTGAGAAAGATTCACTTATAGACTGAGTTAGGGATATAGGATGAAGCTGCAGACCTGGAATTAGCAGTAAAATGTCGAGACGGCACTGTCCTGCAAATTTGAGCGAAAGTTGATGGGACGATGGCGCCCGGTGTGCACACGGTCCTCCGAAAAATCCGCGAAACGAAGGGGGATCTGTTCGTCTCTGCACAAGGATTCCAGATCTTCAATTACAACCGCGTACCTGCAACCTACACACAGAAAAGCGAAGACGATTGGGGGGGTTAGGGATTAGGAGTTTGCCCTTAGGTCAAACCCCGGTTTTGGAATTAACCAAGAAATGAGAAATGTTGTAAATGTAAATGATTGTAATGTAAAACAAGTACTAGTACCTTGTTGTAAGAATGTTTGTATTCTTACATGCGAAGGTGTAATTGTTGTTGTATGTTGTATATTGTATGTGGTAAGTGATCTCCTCTTCAATGGTTGAATCCTTGTCTTGAATGCAACACTTAGCCTTGAATGAAGACTTAGAATGCTCAATTGCTTGAAGGAATGCTTGAATGCTTGAATGCTTGAATGTTTGAATGCTTGAATGTTTGCCTAGCGCTTCCACCTCTTGTACACATATGTCCTTCCTCTTTTCATCTACCAAAATGGGAGAGGAAATGTAGTTTATATACTTGCCAATTAAGGTTGATAGACTGATTTTTTCGACCTTAGGCCGACTAGGAAGGATTATTTTCCAATTTGCAAACATAAAGACCCGAGACCCAAAAGAGACCGGGCCCAAAAATAGGGCCAGGGACCAGGGCGCTGGGTGCCCTGGTCCTAAAGGACCAGGGTGCTGGGCGCCATGGTCCCACCTCCAGGGACAACGGGGTGCAAGGAGGATCAGGCCAGGGTGCTGAAAAATGCAGTTTTTGATGTCGCGGACAAGTTTCGGGGTCTCCATTCAGGTTCCGTGTTGCGTCGCCATCGTGAAGACCCAAATGTGGTCAAAATTGCAAGTGTCACAATTTTAGGACGGTACACCAGTTTACTTAGGTCCTAGGGAATATTTATAGGTATTAGTTGTAATAAGATCTTATCTATCTTTGGACATTTGTTTTTAGTTACCTTAATTCATGTAATAAATGTCACTTTACTTGTCTCATAACACATGTCATGATCTTGTCTAATCCTATGTCTAAACAATGCCTTTATGATAAAGGCATCTCATTGTATATTACATACTCAAGCAATCATTTCAAGAATTCATAATCAGGCAAACTATTCCTACCACTTTCTCTCTTGTGGAAGATATTTTGGTTTGACAGCTAATCCTAGGGTGTTGGGAGTTTACCATTAACTCTTACATGGTATTACAGCTCCATTGTTGCATATTCCATTCCAAATTTGAGTGACATTATCAGGATTAAATAATTTCTTGGGTGCATTTTGGGGTTTCAAGGACCTCATGGTTGAATCCAAGACATCATAGAAAGTTAGGATTGGCTTTTGTTTCATCAAAATTTGTCATCTTTTGCCGGATCTACAAGGGTTTGAAGTAGGGTTAAAGTTGCTTGATCTAGGAGGTAGCTAAATTTTTGGAGCACTTTGGGCCAAACCAAACCTTACCATCAGATCTAAAGGGCCTAAAAACCTAAATATCACTTGTTAAATTGTCTAAGTTGGTGACTTTGGTTTGGGACATCAAAGGGTTTTTTGTGATATGACATATTTTGTACAGTTATACAATTTCGTATCCATCCGTACTCTATGGACGAATTGCTATTGGTGAAAAATCCCCCTGAGCATGCCAATTTTTTCTACAAATTCATTCGACATATTTTATTTTTGTTGTCATCACTATTTATGTTGTTTGCATCAATTGTACTCTATTGTAGTGTATGGTATTTATAGCATTAGAGCTTGGTCATTTGATGCCATTTTTTGTATGGATTCATGATGTAGGATCATCTTGGAGAACAAGATACCAAACCCAAAGATAGAGACATGCAAAACTTTCCCAAACCTTACAGATCTTGCACAACATGTTACACAATGGACATAGTGCTAGAAAACATCTAGATGGGTCTGCAACTCTCTACATCTAGTTTTGAACCTTCTTCAAGCAATTGGAATCGACGCACACATTACACTAGCAATTTGACTTAGGACCCAAGAGAGGTCAATGCAAATCATTTCTAATGTTTGAATTGTTAGATAGTTCAAATAACCAGAAGACAACTAAGATGGGGGGGGGGGGTTTGAATCAGTTGTCATAGATTACTAGAACCTTTAGCAATTTAAACTTTAATATCGGAACCCAAAACATTAATACCAGAATAGCAGATAAACCAATTAAGCATAAACAATAATTACATAATAAATACCGTCCACATGACACTAAGATTTGTATGTGGAAAACCCAGTAAAGGGAAAAACCACGATGGGAAGCCTACCCACAGTCAGATAATACTTCTGCAGTATGTGAATTACAATGAAGGGGCCTGCACTTGCAGGAAAGCCAACAACCTAGAGCGCATTGCTCATCACTAAAGGAGCCTCACTGGATACATAGAAATCCATAATACAATTCAGAGAAGTGTTGAACTGCAAAAGATAGCATCTCCTATGTCTGAGCACATTTTCGGTTAAACTAAATACCAGAGGAATAAATCCTCTTATATAAAGCCAATTCGATCTCTAATGATTGACCAACTCCTCTGCCTGAATGATATTACATTATTCGCACATTATATTCCCTGACCACGACCCCTAACAATAACCATGATGATCTACAATGAGATCTTACATCTATATATACAAACCCTCAACCATAAACAATCAGGTCGACCACCAGACAATAAACCAATTACATAATTACAAACCATGTTGGCCTTAGGCCAAACAAATAATATCCAACACATAAGAGATCCCATAAATACATCAATAGGTCCTATCCACACGATACATTAAAGTCGGTCCATAACCTAGATCAACTGGGACCCAGTATATGTCCACAGGCTACAACAATGATCTCCATCTACCAAGTCTTGAATATGATCACCAACAACATCCAAAAACTCCATCAGAAGCTACACTAACACCACTTATGCAATTCACAAAAGATCTCCACAAAAATCTCTATCAGTGAAACCCTCGCCGGAACCAAAAACCAAGCTTCTAGGCAAGCATAATAGCATTCGATCTCCAGACCAAAACCAACTAACCAAATATGAGTATGAGTATCATGAACAAGCCAATTCCATCACCAACTTATACCCGAGCCTACCGAATCATGTCAGATCCAAGTTAACCAGAAACCACTCAACCTATTGGAACCAGAAGGGTGCTAGTTAAGCATCCAAACAACTAGTGTTGGCATCAATGACAAAACATCAATGCAACACATAATCAATTCCACCAAATGGCCAACAATCTCCCCCTTTGGCATTGATGGCAATACTAGATGTGAAAACATCTAAGTACCAAGAAATGCCAAACAAGTCTCCCCCAATGGAAGACAACCAACAATCTCCTGCATATAGCTCTGAATATCAATATCTCTCCCCTTTTTCTTTTTATTTTTATTTTTCTTTTTCATGTGAATATCACTCCCCCTTTGACATCAATGCTAGAAATCTAACAAAATTATCAAAGCAAAAACATAAACCACTGAATCACACAGCTGACTACTCCCCTTGAGTAGTAGCATTCCACATCAGTGCTAGAATGAATAGTATCTCTGGTAATGCATGCCAGATTGATGTCAAACCGCATCAATCAAGTCCCTACCGAAGGGGTAGAAACTCCCAATCTATCTCTTAGGTATTGAAATGATTCCTTGGACAAAGGTTTAGTGAAAATATCTGCAATCTTCTCTTTAGTGTTCACATAAACCAGTCCAACTTCATTTGCTTCCACCTTCTCCTTCAAAAAGTTATACTTGATAGATATGTGCTTTGTTTTAGAATGAAATACTGGATTCTTTGATATGTCAATAACAACGGAGTTATCATAGTGAATAACTACCAGTGCATCGCAATTCACCTTTATATCCTTCAACATTTGTTTCATCCATAAAACTTGCGTACAATTAGTAGCAACAGTAACATACTCAGCTTCAACAGTAGATAAAGAAGTACATTATTATTTCTTGCTGATCCATGAAACCAACTTCTTTCCAAGAAAGAAAGCTCCACCAGAAGTACTTTTCTAGTCGTCAACATCTCCAACCCAATTAGCATTTGTATATGCACATAAAGTAAAGTTATCTTCCTTAGGGTACCACAAGCCATATTCTGATGTACCTTGCAAGTATCTAAAAATCTTTTTCACTGCCATCTCATGATTTTTTTCTAGGATCACTCGGAAATCTTGAAACAATACAAACAACATTCATAATGTCAGGCCTAGCTTGAGTCAAATAAAGCAGACCTTCAATCATAGATTTGTATCTTATAGGATTTATGGGTGCAGAAACATATTTTCTTGTCAATTTCTTATTTGTAACCATAGGAGTACTTACCGGTTTAGAATCTCCCATACCAAATTTGTTCAACAATTCCTTAGCATATTTAGTTTGACAGATGAACATACCTTTGCCAGTCTGAGTAATCTGCAAACCTAAGAAAAATTTCATCTCACCAATCATAGACATCTCAAATTCTTTCTCCATATTCTTAGAGAATTCTATGTATAACTTATCTTCACCTCCAAAAATAATGTCATCAACAAATACTTCAATAATCAGTATATCATCATCCATGATTTTATAATATAAATTACTGTCAACACTACCCTTAGTAAAACCAAGCTTCAAAAGATATTTATCCAACCTTGCATACCAAGCTCTAGGTGCTTGTTTGAATCACTATAAAGCTTTCCTTAACCTGCACGCCATATTTGTATAATCTAATAGTGAAAAACCATTAGGTTGCTCAATATAAACTTCTTCATCAAGACCCCCATTCAAAAATGCACATTTAACATCCATCTGATAAACCTTATAGTTTTTATAAGCAACATAGACAAGAAATAATCTTACAGCTTCAATCCTAGCTACAAGTGCAAAAGTCTCTCCATAATCAATTCCTTCCTTCTGAGAATATCCTTTACAAACCAATGTAGCCTTATTCCTTATAACTTGACCATCCTCCTTCAATTTATTCCTAAAATCCCATTTAGTTCCAATAACATTTTTATTTTTAGGCTGGGGAACCAAGGTTCTCAATCTGATATAATTCTTCTTCCATAGCTTTAAACCAATATTCATCTTTACATGCCTCAATTACTAATACTGGTTCAACTTGTGAAATTAAACATACCTCATTAGTTGCTAGTCTTCTTCTTGTCATCACTCCATTGCTCTTATCCCCAATGATCTGATCTTCTGAATGATTCAATCTCACATACCTAGGAGTCTTAAATTTTTGTTGCTCTTCCATGTTCTTTAGTTACTGTAGAATTCTCTGATATTGTCGGAGTATTTGGTTCAACTCTATATTCCGGTAAAGGTGCCACCAGCTCAAATATAATCATTTCCACTGCCGGTTCCTTCTCATAAACTCTGATTTGATTTCTGTTCAGCTCATCTACTTTGACATTAGCACTCTCCACATTTCTCTTCAATCTCTTGTTATAACATCTATATGCTTTTCTTTCATTAGAATAACCAAGAAATATGCCTCCATCACATCTAGGATCAAATTTTCTAATAATATAATCTCTCCTCATATAACATTTACTACCAAAAATTATGAAATACTTAACTGTAGGTGTAAATTGCTTCTCTCCAGTAGATATGAGGTAGACTAGCTTCCATTATCATTGTTCTAGCAACATCCAAGATAGTTATGTTCTTCCTTTTCACAATTCCATTCTGCTGAGTTGTCCAGGGAGAAGAAAATTATCTTCTTATACCATGCTTGTCATAAAATTTATTAAACTCACTGGATGTGAATTCTCCGCCATGATCTAATATCAAACATTTAATCTTCAATCCTGTCCCAGTTTCCACTTTAGCCTTAAAGATTTTAAACTTTTCAAATTCTTTAGATTTTTCTTTAAGAAAATTAACCCAAATCATTCTAGAATAATCATCAATGATTAGCATGAAATATCTATCACCTTGAAAAATTTTAACTCTAGTAGGGCCACACAAATCAATATGAATAATAGCAAGAACATCATTTGATTTATCTTGTATACTCCTAAAAGAGGTTCAGACCTGTTTACCCATTTGACATTCTTTACATACCAGATTATAGGGCTTCATAATCTTAGGTATATCCCTAACTGCCTTAGTTTAACTAATCTTCACAATGCAATCAAAATTCATAGGACACAACATTTTATGCCATAACCAACTCTCATCAATCTGTGTAATCAAACATGTCTTTTCATCGGAGTTCAAATGAAATATATTACCTTTTGTCTGTGTACCGGTTGTAATCTCCAAGACAGATCTGTTAATGATTTTTCATTTTCCATCCTTGAATTGTAATTGAAATCCCTTATCTACCAATTGTTCTACACTCAAAAGATTATGCCTCAAACCTTCAACATAATAAACATTGTCAGTGTTGTTCTTACCATCCAATGATATAGTTCCATTTCCTTTGATCATACATGCCTTGTCATCTCCAAATCTAACTAGACCACCATCAAATTCTTGCAAAGATAGAAACTTCCCTTTATCTCCATTCATATGATGTGAACAACCGTTGTCAATTACCCATTCATCCTTGTCTTCAATTTTAGCAGCAAGTGCTTTCTCTTCCAGTGCCAAATCATCTTCCTTGATAGCCAGATATACCCATTCCTTCCCATTGCGGGATCCACTAGCAGAGTCTTCTGTCGGTTCATCATCAGAATCAGTAATGGCTTCCTCATCGGCTATGTAGCATGATTTGTCTCTGTTTTTCTTGTATTGATACTTGTATTTATATCCAGGGTTAGGTTTAAATGATCTTCTAACTCTTTCTTCAAATCTTGAATTCGTTTCAGGACATCTAGATGCAAAATGACCAATCTTATTACATGCAAAACATTTAAAAGGTGATTTTCCTTCATACTTACTTCCTATCGGTCCTTTAGGTACTCTTCTAGCAAATAGTGCTTCAAGTTTCTCAAACTCATCATCTTCTCTCTTCATATCTTCCAATTCCTTTGCATACAAATCTTTCCAATCTTGCTTGTTGGTTGTAGATGTAGATGCATGAAAAGAAGGTTCAAACTTCACAACTCCAGAAGGTCTGAATTCTTCAAGCTCAAAAGCTAATAGTTTCCCAACCAAAGTATCTCTATTGATAGATGTATTAGCCATTGTTCTCAACTCATTAATACCAGTAGCCTTCATTTTGTAAGCCAGTGGTAGGGCTCTCAGGACTTTAAAAAAAAATTCATCTTCGCTCAGAGTTCCGCCACAACATTGAATTCCAAAAACAATCTAATTTACCCTTTCCATGAATGCAGTAATCCTTTCATCTTCTTCCATCTTCAGGTTTTTTCATATCTCACCTGGTAACCATCAAGTTTAGCAATCTTCACTATAGGATCACCTTCATTAAGAGTCTCCAACTTATCCCATATATCATTTCCAGATGATTTGTTAGTTAATATTATTATTTGTTGATTAGAAAGTGTGCACAAGAGGGCTTCTCTTACTCTACAATCATTATCAAGCTCCTTGTCCAGGTTTGTCCCAGGAGGATTGCCAGATCCCGGATTATAGGGTGTGACACCATTCTGTGTGATCTCCCAAATCTCCCTGTCAAGACATCTCAGTGTTGGCATTATGGATGAATTGATTATGTGTGGCATTGATGTTTTTTCATTGATGTCAACACTAGTTGTTACCGACAGATAGATTTACACTGGCTGATATGGATGGTTGTCAGCAGACAGGTTACCAGTATAAGATCTAGTGTTACCAGTAGAAGAGATTATCCAGTTGGCACTTCCGACATAATTGGATCAGTGAAGTATATTGGATTTCATGTGTTATATGCTCCATAAGCATGTTTTGGTCAGTTGGTATTGGCTTGGTAATTGGAAGTTATCATACACACTAGTAAACCCTTATTAACACTGGTTTAAGGCTTTACTGACAGAGCTTTCAATGATGAATTATGACAAGATGCATAAGTGGTGTTGGTGAAGCTTCTTGATGATGTTGAAGATGTTCATTGATCATGTTTCAATTTCTAAAAGATGTTGCTTTGGCGTGGTGGACCCAAAATAGGTCTGGTACCTATCTAGGCTATGGATCGGTATCATGCTAGCGTGTACTCTACATGTTACCTGGAAGTTTTGAGATGGTTTATGGATTTGATATTATTGTTTTGGTCTGAAGATGACATGGCATATCATTGTAAAAAAAAGGGAATTATGTAATGATCTTATTGTAATATCCTTAGGTGGATGGCCTAATTGGTTTAGGCCTTAGGGTTTGTATAAATAAGAGGTAAAATTTTTTGTAAAAAATCATGGTTATAGGAAATGTCATGGTCAAGGAATGTAATGTGCGAATATTTTAATATCACTCAGGCAAAGGAGTTGGTCGATAATTGGTGATCGAATTGGATTCAGAAGAGGATTTAGTCCTCTGGGATAGAGCTTAATCGGGACTGTAATCAGGCATAGTATATGCTATTTCCTGCAATTCACTTTATTGGATTGTTGTCCATTTATCTTGAGAAGGTTGTAGCCTCTCTGTAGTCAGTAAGACTCTTTTGTAATGAGCAGTACGCTCTAGGTAGTGTGCCTTCTTGCAAGTGCAGGCCCCTCATTGCAACACATACTTTCTACAGAAGTATCATCTGACTGTGGGTAGGTTTCCCATCGTGGTTTTTCCCTTTCCGGGTTTTCCACGTACAAATCATGGTGTTATGTGGTATGGTTGCTTTGCATTTATTATTTGGTTAATTGCTAAGTTGTATTATTTACCGATATCTGTTTCTACAAGCATCTATTTTCACTTTACCGATACTTGATCAGTTTAAGGTTATATGGTGGATTAAAAGTTATAATTTGTTAACAACTGATTCCCCCCCCCCCCCTCAGTTGTTCACTGGTTATTCTAACAATTGATATGAGATATTTGGTCCTCTTTTGCAGAAGCTTAACCGCTTGAGGTAGATCTCATGGGAACTAACACAACTAATCCACCGATAGCTATTTTCAGAAGAGAAATCCCTAAGCTTGATGGAACAAATGATGGGATATGGAAAATTTGAATGGAGACTCATCTTATAGTTCTTGGCAAGGATATTTGGGAGATCACTGAGAAAGGATACACACCTTATGATCTGACATCTGGCAATCTTGCTCCTGCAGACTTGGATAAGAATATTGAAAATGATTGCAGAGCTAGAGAAGCCCTCCCATGTGCACTTACTGATCAGCAGATCATGGGATTGACTGACAAATCATTGGCTAAGGTTATGTGGGATGAATTGTAAAATCTGAATGAAGGTGACCCTACTGTCAAAATTGCTAAACTTGATGGTTACCGGGTAAGATATGAAAACTTAAAAATGGAAGAAAATGAAAGAATTTTTGTGTTTATGGAAAGAGTAAATGAGATTGTTATGGGAATTCAAAGTCTTGAGAGCCCTTCCACTAGCTTACAAGATGAAGGCAACTGCAAATAATGAGTTGAGAACAATGGCAAACACTTCAGTTAGCAGAGATATTTTGATTGGGAAATTATCTGCTTTTGAGCTTGAAGAATTTGGATCTTCTGGAGCTGTGAAGTCTGAACCTACTTTTCATGCATCATCATCAACATCTACCGGCAAGAGTGATTGGAGAGCCTTATATGCAAAAGAACTGGAAGTCATGAGGAAAGAAGATGAAGAGCTTGAGCAACTTGAAGCCTTATTTGCTATAAGAGTACCTAAAGGACCTACTAGAAGTAAGTATGAAGGAGCAACACCTTTTAAATGTTTTGCATGTAATAAGATTGGTCATTTTGCATTTAGATGTCTTGAAAGGAATGCTAGGTTTGAGGAAAGAGTAAAGAAAACTTTTAAGCCTAACTCGAACATATATAGTTTCAAGAAGCAATGCTACATAGCAGATGAGGAAGGAGTAACATATGACTCTGGGGATGAACCAACAAAAGACTCTGGTAGTGGATCCGATAATGGAAAATAATGGGTGTTCTATGCTTTAAAGGAAGATGAACTGAAACTGACTATCAAAAATGAAGAAAAGGCCATGGCAGCAAAAGTTGAAGATAAAGATGAATGGGTAATTGATAGTGGATGCTCACATCATATGAATGGAGATAAAAGGAAATTTTTGTCCTTGCAAGAATACAATGGCGGTCAAGTCAGATTTGGAGATGACAAAGCATGTATGATCAAAGGTAGAGGTATTATTTCTTTGGATGGGAAGCATAATACTAATAATGTCTATTATGTAGAAGGCTTGAAGCATAATCTCTTAAGTGTTGGACAATTAGTTGATAAGGGTTTTCAACTTCAGTTTAAGGATAGAAAATGCAAAATCATTAACAAGACTCGTTTGGAAATTGCAACCAGTATTCAAACAGGAAGTAATATCTTTCACTTGAACACTGGTAATGACATGTTTGATTGCTCATATTGATGAGAATTGGCTATGGCATAAGAGGTTGTGTCATGTTAATTTTGATTCTACTGTTAAGATCAGTTCAACTAAGGCAGTTAGAGATATACCTAAGATTATGAAACCCCATAATCCAGTATGTAAGGAATATCAATTGGGTACGAAAATTAGAAGTTCTTTTAAAAGCATACATGATAAATCTAATGATGTACTTGATTTTATTCACATTAACTTATGTGGTCCAGCAAGGACTAGAAGCTTTCAAGGTGATAGGTATATCATGCTGATTATTGATGACTATTCTAGAATAATGTGGGTGACTTTTCTAAGGGAGAAGTCTGAAGCTTTTGATAAATTCAAGATCTTTAAAGCGAAGGTTGAAATAGAATCTAGATTGAATATTAAATGTCTAAGATCAGATCATGGCGGTGAGTTCACTTCTCATGAATTTAACAGTTATTGTGAGACAAATGGAATCCAGAGACAACTATCTGCACCTAGGACTCCTCAGCAAAATGGAGTAGTTGAAAGGAAGAACATAACCATTTTGGATGTAGCTAGATCTATGATGATGGAAGCCAAATTGCCTCATATCTTCTAGAGAGAAGCAGTGAGTACAACAGGTTACACATTGAATAGAGTTCACATTAAAGGCGAAACCAGTAAGACTCCTTATGAATTATGGTTTGGACATACACCTACTGTTAAGTATTTCATAATTTTTGGAAGTAAATGCTATATCAAAAGAGATGATTCAATTGGAAAGTTTGATCCTAGATGCGATGAAGGAATATTTCTTGGTTATTCAATTCAAAGCAAAGCATATAGATGTTATAACAAAAGATTGCAGAAAATTATTGAGAGTGCTAATGTGAAAGTGGATGAACAATACATAAATCAATCTATATCATATTGATGAATAGTGATGAACAATAGATACCCTAACTGGTACTGAGAGGGGGGGGGGGTGAATCAGTACAAACAAAAACTTTTTGAACAACTTATCAAGTTAAAGCAATACCAACTGGTTGTCTTGATTACTAAACTCAACCATGGCAATATCGGTTAAACACAGTAAGACTTCAGACACCATACACTGATAAGTCTAAACACTTCAAATACGTTTAATACTTGATAGCAACTTAACCCATAAACATATGCATGTGGTATAACAGTAATACCTTAACCTTATAACTCTGCATGCATAACCATTCAAACAAAGAATCACATGAAAAATGCACTACACATGACACAAATTTTTTTCATGTGGAAACCCAAATGAGAAAAACCATGGTGGGGATGAATACCCACAAGATTGTTTTTGAACTCTTTTGAAGCTCGCTCTGTTAGGAGCCTAGTCCTGTTAAAGACTTTACAATAAGTTTTTTCTAGGAACCGATCATGTTAAAGATCACCCAATTAAGGGATGGCTATATACCTTGTTAAAGGTTGAAACCCTATTAAAGGTTACCTTGCTAGAGGATTTAAAGAACTCAATAATCTTGAGTCACCTGGTTAGAGGATTTACATTAAGCCTGTTAAAGCTACCCGATAAAGGGATTTTCCAACTGTTGAAATGGTTAGAAGACAACAGGTAAAAACTCTAATCTGATAACAACACTACATGCCAAGGCAGATCCTTTTCAGTTCCTCTACTTCTGCAATCACACTCTGCAGTTTTCTTTTACTGGTCTGGCAAGTATCTCATCACTCAGATACACACACAACATTTGCCAACAACTTACAATAACAAAAATCATCAACCTTATAGACAATAGTTAGGTCGGTAGCATAAACCCTAAACCCTAAGCATCTTAGGTTTACAATACATGCGTTCCAATCCTGACCATCCAAACACTTTGCATAGAGTAATACAATTTCAAATAGATCACAAGACAATCTACATCGTTCATTCTTCATCACACATGGGAATCAGTAACTCATCACGCTTTCTTCTCATACCGCCAAGAAGAATGTTCATTCCCGAGGTAGACTTTTAATGCAATTGATCTTCTCATGCAAGATCCTCAAGGAAATCCTTCACGTGCACAAAGTTGACATGGCACCTCGATCTCATCCTCATCTCTTAGCTAACTCATCATAGAATATCATCAGTTGCATTGCATAAGATGGATTGCCAAATCGGAAACCCTAGAGCTGAGACTACCAACCGGTAGTCACACTTAGTGAAACCCTGACACCGGTTCACTGTATTTCTTCATACCTCTTCATACTGGCTCACCAACTTTTTTTAATCTGCATACCGGTTCACTTACACTTATTGACATCAATGACAACATACATTATCATCACATCAACATGTCAGTTCATCATATGCCAACAATCTCCCCCTTTGGCATTGATGCCAATACTCAGTGTATCATTGCAACTGTAGACATCATAGACTAGTGTGTTCTGCATCATCAGATATCTTCTCCCCCATACATTAGATATCTTCTCCCCCTTTGACAACAATGCCAAAGTGGAGGCACAAGCTTCCATTCTCTACTATGTTGCTCCCCCTATGGAGTAGCATCCTTCAACACATCAATCCAGAAAGATTTGACACTGTGGTACCTGATTGATGTGGAGCACACAACTTTTAGTTGACTTCATGAAGGGGCAGAACCTCTAATTCACCTCTCAAATAGATAAATGTAGTCTTCGGTAAGGGCTTAGTGAATATATCTACTAACTGCTCCTTACTAGAAACATGCCTTACTAGAAACATGTTGAAGTACAACCTCCTTATTCTGAACTTTCTCTCACAAGAAGTGATATTTAAGCTCAATGTGCTTAGTTCTCGCATGCAATACTGTATTCTTGGAAATATTTATTGCACTTGTGTTGTCATAAAATATACATCGATTCAGATACAGGTACTTTGAAACCTTCCAATACATGTTCAATCCAGATTGCTTGAGTGCAGTTCATAAATGTTAACACATATTTTGCTTCAACTGTAGATTGGGAAGTACAACTCTGTTTCTTACTCATCCATGAGACTAGTCTTCCACCAAGAAAGAACGCTCCACCGGTTGTGCTCTTCTACTCATCCACATTACCTGCCCAATCGGCATCGGTATATACTTTGAGGTTATAGTCACCATTATATGGATACCACAATCCATAGTCAATTGTTCCTTTCAAATATCTAAGAATCCTCTTGACAGCTACCAGGTGGGATTCTCTTAGACTTTTCTGAAAACGAGCTACAATGCCTACTACATGAACAATATTTGGTCTGTTGTGCACCACATAGTGCAATTTACTGATCATTGACTGGTACTCCTTCTCATTCACCAATGCTGAATCATCTTCCTTATTCAATTTACATCCGATCACCATCGGTGTACCAACTGGTTTGCTCTCATCCATGCCAAAGGTCTTCAATACCTCTTTGACATACTTGGATTGGGTAATAAAGATACCCTCTTTCATTTTCTGAATCTGTAAACCAATGAAGAACTTTATCTCTCCAATCAGAGACATCTCAAACTCTTTCTTCATTTCATCTGCAAAAGCATGACTCATTTTATCATCTCCTCCAAAGATTATGTCATCTACAAATACTTCATAGATCAAAATCTGATCACCTTTAGATTTTAAGTAGATGTTGCTATCCTCACTTGTTCTCTGAAATCCAATCTTCACAAGATGAGAGTGTAACCTTTCATACCATGCCCTAGGTGCTTGTTTCAATCCATACAAGGCTTTGTGTAATCTACACACTATGTTACTATCTTCTTGTGTGGGGAAAAAAAGCGAGACTAGGTTAACGTGCCCTAATCCTACCTTTTGACACACATTACGGTATACAAAAGAGCCTAGAGATATCGCACAATTGGCTACTTCTTTTTGTGAAAGAGAGAGCCACGGGATATCTATTAGGATTTCTATTCCCTTGTTGAAATTGAAAGCTAAAATGATACAAGTTCAAACCCTAATCCCAAAATGCAAGTATGGACTAATAACAAGATTGCAGAATTGAGATTAAACAATGAACAACTGTAAATACAAGGATGAAATAAGAATGCAGATGTGTACCCAGAGTCAAAATCGGACTGAAAATGTTCGGGACAGGAGCACGGGCGCAACTGTCCTGAAAACTGCACTGGAAACTATCGTTCTGCACTCTGAAACACTGTCGGAAAGCTGTCTGAAAGCTGTCTGTCCGGAGGACCGGGGCGCCCAACACCTCTGTCCCAAGGACCAGGGTGCCCAGCGCCCCTGTCCCAGTCTTCTGCTCTACAATTTGATGCAGAGTGCTGTCTCGACCTGTTCTCTCCGGATCTGTATCCTGCGGCGTCGTCCGATTCCCGAAACTTGCAATGATATCTGAAAAAGGGTGTATGGGTGGCTATATAGGGTTTTTCCTTAGTCAAACCCCCGCTTCGGTGATTTCCACCTCCACGAATAGCCAAGTTGTTTTGTAAAATGTATTGTGTGTGCAGACCTAGTGTGTGTGCAAGGTCCTAAAATGCAAGAAAGCAAACTAGAGCAACCTAGAAAGTAAACCCTAATTGCTTGTAAATGACAATGTAAATGCTCTAAATCAAGATGCAAAGTGATCTAAAGCATGAATAAGTGATATATTGAAGCTTATGCAAAGACATGAAAACAACATGAAATCATACCCAACCCTCAAGGGAGGAGTACAAGCCAATCTTCAATGTCTTCCAAGCCCTTAAGTAGATGAATGAAATTGATGAATGCTTGATAAAGGGATGTTGAACGTTGTTGAAGTCTTCAAAGATCTTCTCTTTCACTGCATATGAGGTTCCTGAAAATAAAAATTGGATCCCTTCAAATGAAGAAAGAGAGCTCTTATGTAGGAAACCCTAGATCGTAATTTCGTCTTTTGGCCGACCTAGAGATTGAATATCCCACCAATTTCTTGGGGTTAAGCTTTATTTATGATTGGATCGTGCTCCCAAAATTTCAGGAAAAATGTCCGGGACCATGTGCACTCCGGGCGCCACGGTCCCGACAACTTTTCACCAAATTTTCAGGGCCGTCGGATATGATGATTTTAGAGAGAATCCCGAAGTTACAGGTGATTTCGAGATGTTTTGACCCCAAAACCAAGCCCCCAAGTTCAAAATAGGACTTAATTAGGGTTTTTGATTAAGTGGTGTATTGGAGGAATAAAATGCGAAGGGCATGCTTTAGCGAAAGGGCCCAACTTTATGATGCAAAGGATGACGAAATAGGACCTTAGACCTAATTAATTTGATTAATTAAGTGCTAAAGGAGAAATGCAATGCAAAATGTAAAACGCACTAAGGCGGGTGCTAAACTAGGTGTGAAATTGTACCACCCTATCAAGTGCGTACAATTTACGACGCTACACTTCTGATAAGGAAAACCCTTCCGGTTGCTCAATATACACTTCCTCTTCTAGGATTCCATTCAAAAATGCAGACTTCACATCCATCTGATAAACCTTAAATCCCTTAAATGTTGCAAATGCAAGTAGCATTCAGACACCTTCTAGTCGAGCCACAGGAGCAAAGGTTTCTCCATAGTCTTCTCCCTCCTCTTGAGCATATCCTTTGCATACAAGTCTTTCCTTGTTCCTTACAACTATGCCTTCTTCATTTAGCTTATTCCTGAAGACCCATTTGGCACCTATGACATTTTTGTGTTCTGGTTTGGGTACCAAAGACCACGTTGCATTCTTGTCTATCTGGTCTAGCTCCTCTTCCATTTCTTTAATCCAATCTTCATCTGTAAGTGTTTCTCTGAAAGTCTTGGGCTCTAATTCAGAAATCATACAAGAGTTCTGCTTCACTTTTCTTCTTGTGAGTATCCTTGCATCTTTATCTCCTATGATTTGCTTCAGATCATGATGTATTTTGACATATCTAGGAATGACTCTAGCTTGATCTACTATCTTTTCTTCTTCTCCTTCACTTACCTCTTCTTCTTCTCCTACTGCAGCTTCTACTGGTACAAGAACACTGAGATCTTTACTTGTTTCTTTCTAAACAGGTTCCCAAAAGGCTATACCCAGTTCATCTTCCACTTCTTCGTTGCAGGTTTCCTCAGGGTCCTCAAGGGATTCATCAACCTTGACATTGATACTCTCAACAATTTTTTGTGTTCTATTATTGTAGCACTTGAGAGCTTTTTTCTTAGTGGAATATCGCAGAAATATTTCTTCATCACTTTTAGCATCAAATTTGCTCAAATGCTCACCTCTCTTGATATAGCACTTACTACCAAATGTTTTAAAGTAACTCACAGTGGGAGTTTTCCCGATCCAATAATCATAAGGGGTTTTAACTCTACCTTTCTTGATGAGTACTCGGTTCATAGTATAGACTGCAGTGCTCACCGCTTCTCTCCAAAAAGTGTGAGCAACCTTTCCTTGGATCAACATTGTTCTAGCTACTTCAACTACAGTCCTCTTATTTCTTTCTGCTATGCCATTTTGTTGTGGTGTCCTTGGGGTAGACAACTGTCTCTTGATACTACTTTCACAGAACTTGTTGAATTCATCAGAAGTGAATTCACCTCCTTGATCAGTTCTTAGGCATTTTATCTTTTGACCACTTTCCTTCTCTACTAATTCTCTAAAGGCTTTGAACTTTCCAAACACCTCAGACTTGTCTTTCAAGAATGTGACCCACATCATTCTTGAGTAGTCATCAGTAAGAATCATGAAATACATATCTCCCCGAGTACTTCTAGTTTTCATAGGACCACAGAAATCAGTACGCATAAGGTCAAGTAAGTTTTCTGCTGAAAAATACTTACCTTTGAAAGTTGAGGAAGACATCTTCCCAAGTTGACATTCTCTGCACAAGGAATTCTCTGGTTTGTTCAACAAAGGCAATCCTCTTACTGCCTTGATCTTACTAGCCTTTACAATATTACCAAATTTCATATGACAAAGTCTCCTATGCCATATCCAACTATCATCAAACTTAGCCATTAAACACTGATTTATCTTGGCATTCAACTGAAATAAGTTACCTCTGATTTGCTTACCGATGGCAATAAGTTCACCATTCTTTTTAATTATACTGCAGACTCCACCTTTGAACTCCAGAATGAGTCCTTTATCATTTAGCTAAGCAACACTCAACAGGTTATGCTTAAGACCTTCTACCCAGTAGACATCATCTGTACTGCTCTTTCCATTCAGTGAGATGGATCCTTTACCTTTCACCAAACATGGTGCATCGTTGCCAAATCTGACAACACCTCCATCATATTCTTCTAGAGACAGAAGCTTTCTCCTATCACCATTCATGTGGTGAGAACAACCACTATCAATTATCCACTCATTAGAGTTGTCAATGCGAGAGATAAGTGCTTTCTTGTCAGACACTTCTTCCTTTACAACTACAAATACTATGTATTCATTTTCATCATCCTCATATTCTTCATCAGTAACACCTTTATCAACTGCAACAAGACACTTTCTTTTATTTCCTCATTTATACTTTCTAAACCTCTTTGGTTTATCCTTATTGTCATTGTTAGGATAGTTAAAAACTATATGTCCTATCTTATTGCAAGAAAAACATTTCAAAGGAAGCTTACCTCTGTATTTTCCAATACCTTTTGGAAGTCTTTTGGCAAGAAGAGCTTCAAACTCCATCAGAATTTCTTCATCATCCATACCTCTTCTTTGCATGGATTCATAACTGGTACTAGCTTCTTTTCCTTTTCTGGTTGGTGCAATAGATGCTCTAAAAGCTAACTCAGTCTTCTGAACACTACCATCATAGCTATTCAACTCGTATGTAGTTAACTTTGCAATGATAGAGTTTAAGGATACCTTGGTTTTGTCAATAGACCTTAGTTCCTGTATAGCAACAACTCTGACTGCATAGACTGGTAACAATGATCTCAAAACTTTACTAACAACAGTGGCATCATCAATCATTCCACTAGTGCTCTTGATATCTCCAATAACAGTCTTGATTTTTATGCCATATTGTTGAATTGTCTCACCTTCAACCATCCTCATGTCTTCAATTTTTCCTATAAGGCTCTCTTCCTTAGCTTGCTTTACACGTTCATCACCACCATAAATAGTTTCCAATGTGTCCCATACATCTTTAGGAGTGTCCTTATCTTATACACCAATGAACTCAATATCAGACAAACTGCTAATAAGAGCTTCCATGACTTGCCCATTTTCTTGAATGTCTCTCTTCTTATCATCGGTCAGTGTGCCAGTGGGAATCACATAGGCATTCTCAACATAGCTCCAGTGTTGAGCACCCAAACTCTTGATATAGATCTTCATTATGTCCTTCCATATTTTGAAGTTATCTCTATTGAACTTAGGACCTTCCCTCTTCATCATTAAGGCAAGATCTTTTTACCTCAAGCGGTTAAGCTTATATCACCGAGGGCCTAGAGTTGCTCTGATACCAATTGATGAATAATGATGAACAACAGATACCCTAATTGGTATTGAGGGGGGGGTGAATCAGTACAAACAAAAACTTTCTCAACAACTTATCAAGTTAAAGCAATACCAACTTGTTGTCTTCATTACTGAACTTAACCATGGCAATACCGGTTAAACACAGTAAGACTTCAGACACCATACATTGATAAGTTTGAACACTTCAAATACATTCAATACTTGATGATAATATTAAAATCACCAAAGTTGCTTGGTAATGGTTGTTAGGATTCCAAGTGTCCTAAATAGATTTTTCATGATCAATATAGGGGAGTTGCAAAAAAATCATTGAGAAGAGCTAACAATCAATTTGATCATTTAAGTGTTCATTGTTTTCAATAAGAAAGGTATTCTTAGATGAACTTCTAGAAGGTATATTCAAAGGAATCATATTTGAAGATTTCTTATTTATACGAGTACTTAAATTGCTAGCACACTATTTTTGTCAAAAGGAACTAAAGTATGTTTATTTCTTTATTTATTATGTAAAACTTAAAAAAATTATTATAAATAAGTGCTTTGACACCTAGATGTAGGGAATTCAATCATTTTTATATCTATTTATTGTTGAAGTCATCCTATTTTTATTGTTTTGTCAAATCAAACTTTCTTAAAAAGTGTAGGTTTTGTATTGCAATGACATTTAATTGATTTGCTGAATCATTTTTTGTGTAACCTAATTCTATGTTTTGTGTTATACTTGCATTTTAGTTTATGCATTTACCTAAGTGTGAGCATGGTTAGTTATTGTAGGTGTTTATTTTCAAGAATTTTTTATTATAATAGCTCATGTTGAGTAGTAGTAATAAGTCTTGTGCCCTTTTCCAAGAATCAAAAATAGTTTATTTTTGTTGGTTTAAGTTATAGGGATTTACTTTTATTCATTAGGGAGCTCTACACTCTAATTCAAATAAATGCTTTTGTTTACACGATGCTTTCTTTTTAGTTGTTCTAAAAGGGACAATTTAACAACTTGTAA
>NC_081408.1:747750701-747755701 GCF_030272615.1 Cryptomeria japonica
TATTAAAGGATAAATGGTAGTTTAAGATGGACACATATCAAATGCATATTTATTTAATTGCTACATGATCCATAAACTTCAAGATATCAATAACTAAAAACACTAAATGATAACCAAATTTCAAATAATGAACAAACTAACTATGAGTAACTCTTTACCTCAAATGGGCCCTACTTGGATAAGAGTATTCATGAGACTAGATGATCAAAACACAACTAATACTTCAATAATGTGTTATGAAAGATCATTCATAGAGATAAATAATTGCAAGTATTTGAAAATTGATAATAAGCAGAAATTTTACACAAGATGATCGATCCAATTCATTATGTCTTTACATCATATATAGGTCTAATGATTCTAATTGTCTTGGACTACTTGTCACTCATTCCTCACAATTAGAAAGATGACTATTTACTAAAGAGACACTTCTAAAAGATGAAAACAAAGTCCTAGTATAATTTTGTTGGTGTAAAGGAGGTATTTTACCCAACTAGTTCATTAGTGTGTCATTTTCACATACCTTTATGAGGTCCTAGGGAATATTTCTAAGTATTAGTTGTTGTAAGATCTTATCTATCTTTTGACATTTATTTTTAGTTACCTAAGTCATGCAATAATTGTCACTTTACTTGTCTCATAACACATGTCATGATCTTGTCTAATCCTATGTCTGAACAATGCCTTTATGATAAAGGCATCTCATTGTATATTACATACTCAAGCAATCATTTCAAGAATTCATAATCAAGCAAACTATTCCTACCACTTTCTCTCTTGTGGAAGATATTTTGGTTTGACAACTAATCCTAGGGTGCTAGGAGTTTACCATTAACTCTTACATGGTATTAGAGCTCTAGTGTTGCATATTCTATTCCAGATTTGAGTGACATTATCAGGATTGAATAATTTCTTGGGTGCATTTTGGGGTTTCAAGGACCTCATGGTTGAATCCAAGACATCATAGAAAGTTAGGATTGGCTTTTGTTTCATCAAAATTTGTCATCTTTCCGGATCTACAAGGGTTTGAAGTAGGGTTAAAGTTACTTGATCTAGGAGGTAGCTAAATTTTTGGAGCACTTTGGGCCAAACCGAACCTTGCTATCATATCTAAAGGGCCTAAAAAATCTAAATATCACTTGTTAAATTGTCTAAGTTGGTGACTTTGGTTTGGGACATCAAAGGGTTTTTTTGTGATACGACATATTTTGTACAATTATACAAATTTGTATCCATCCGTAGTCTATGGATGAATTACCATTGGTGAAAAAAATCCGCTTGAGCATGCCAATTGTTTCTACAAATTCATTCGACATATTTTATTTTTGTTGTCATCACCATTTATGTTGGTTGTATCAATTGTACTCTATTGTAGCGTATGGTATTGCTAGCATTAGAGCTTGGTCATTTGATGCCATTTTTTGTATGGATTCATGATGTAGGATCATCTTGGAGAACGAGATACCAAACCCAAAGATAGAGACATGCAAAACTTTCCTGAACCTTGCAGATCTTGCACAATATGTTACATAGTGGACATAGTGCTAGAAAACATCCAAATGGGTCTGCAACTATCTACATCTAGTTTTGGACCTTCTTCATGCATTTGGAATCGACACACACATTACACTAGCAATTTGACTTAAGACCCAAGGGAGGTCAATGTAGATCATTTCTAATGTTTGAATATGATATGTGCACCTTATGACTCGTGAGAAGGCATCATCAGTAGCTAGGGAGTAGTAGTTAGGGGAAGATAGATTCAAAAGACTTTTAGTATTCTCTTTGTAATAAGCCCACGACAACCTAGGCACTAACATGTGGGGTCAATGGGTTGAATGTGATGATCATGTGAAAGCCTACAAGCATGTAAGTTTTTTGCTATAATCAATAAAACTCATACTTTTGTTTCAGATTCAATCTTCTCTTATGTTTTGTGTATGGGTTGGTTGTAAGGTTGGGCAGTCCATTCCAAACCTTCCAACCTTGACCGCATCAATCCATTTTTAATCAAATTCAAGTATTATATATTTAATTAATCTTAATCCTTGATCTTTTATGCTTGTGAATGCCATTTTTAAAAAACTTTGATCAATGACACTATATGACTAATAAGATTTAATTTTCATTACATAAAAAAGAAAAAAAATAGAACTTGAATATTAAAGAGAAGCTAAAAATGATCATCATGAGAAAAATAGATGCCTTTCTTTCTAAAGGATGAACAATTTATGTGCTTAGAATAAAAGAATGTACAAAACTAAAAATATGGTATACACTCTATTGTCTCGAACTTTAAGTGAAATTGTTATATAAATGAAAAAAATGCTCATTTTCATTAGTTTTCCAACATCAACATGAATTAAAAAACACAAATTAAAGTAAAAAACCACCCACCTTTTAAGAAGTTGTCCATTGCTAACATGAAATTTAAGAAAAACAAAGTCCCTTAAGCACTCATCAATTTAAAAACAAAACAAAAAGTGTCACCTAATGTAAAGGCGTTCTTTTCTTCATTGAGTGGGATCAATTAAAATGAAAATTATAAGGAAAAAGTTTTCATCTAGACCATGAGTATGCTCCTCTCCTTTAGGGATCCAATTTTAAGTGAAACTTAGATAAAAATTAAAAGAAAAAGTAGGTGTGTAGAGTATTAGAGTATGCTCCTCATAAATGAATATTTGATTTAAGAAAAAAACAAAAAAACATAATAGGTGCCCACCTAGAGCCTCGAAGCACTCTTAATTATAAGTTGTCTACTAACTTAAAAAAATTAAAAAAGGCCCCATCAATCATAAAGACCACATCACTTAGAAGAGGAGTTAAAGTTTCTAAAGTAAAAAAAAAAGAGTGTTTAGTGTTGTGACATGCTAGGGGAAGAGAGGACAAGTTTTCTAGAAGAGAAATTAAAGCAATTCTTTTCAATGAGTTTATTTTTTTTTAATGTTTGGTCTCTGTTTAAAGCATCTATAATTTTTTTTTTAAAAAAAAATTTAGTGATCAATTTTAAGTTTCAACTTTCAATCATCATTGTAAAGGATGAATTTAAAATATTTTCAAGTGTTTTAATAGTCTTTAAATCATCACACATCTTTTAACACTCATTTATAGTTATTAACATAGGTTGCCAGTCATCAAAGAGGAATAAAATAAACAAGGTACCAAGAACCTTGTAATTTCTTTATTTCTTTACTCAAAAGACCTCCAAAACAAATCATATAAAGACATTCATCAAGCAAAAGATGGATTGTCACAGTTTCATCTATGACAAGGCTTGAGCTTTCAAGACACTAAAGAAGATAATATTAAAATCACCAAAGTTGCTTGGTAATGGTTGTTAGGATTCCAAGTGTCTTAAATAGATTTTTCATGATCAATATAGGGGAGTTGCAAAAAAATCATTGAGAAGAGCTAACAATCAAATTGATCATTTAAGCGTTCATTGTTTTCAATAAGAAAGGTATTCTTAGATGAACTTCTAGAAGGTATATTCAAAGGCATCATATTTGAAGATTTCTTATTTAGATGAGTACTTAGATTGCAAGCACACTATTTTTGTCAAAAGGAAATGAACAACACTTAGATGTAGGGAATTCAATCATTTTTATATATATTTATTGTTGAAGTCATCTTGTTTTTATTGTTTTGTCAAATCAAACTTTCTTTCTTAAAAAGTGTGGGTTTTGTATTGCATGTTCTATTAAAGAAGCTATTATACTTTTCTATGCAATGATATTTAATTAATTTGCTGAATCATTTTTTGTGTAACCTAATTCTATGTTTTGTGCTATACTTGCACTTTAGTTTATGCATTTAGCTAAGTGTGAGCATGGTTAGTTATTGTAGGTGTTTATTTTCAAGAATTTTTTATTATAATAGCTCATGTTGATTAGTAGTAATAAGTCTTGTGCCCTTTTCCAAGAACCAAAAAATAGTATATTTTTGTTGGTTTAAGTTATAGGGATTTAATTTTATTCATAAGGGAGCTCTACACTCTAATTGAAATAAATGCTTTTGTTTACACGATGCTTTCTTTTTTGTTGTTCTAAAAGGGACAATTTAAGAACTAGTAAGATTGAGTAATGTCTATTAATAGATATTTTGTGACAAATAATTGCATACGGTTATGATGGATATTTCTAATGATAGATCATGATCTATCACCAAATGATGCAGGGGTGATATCCTTTTATACATGTCTTAAGCACATAATTTGAAAATTTTGATGTAAAAGATACTAAGTAATAACACAGTAAAATTGAATCAACTTAAATCCATTATTTAATTAGAATTAAAATAGATCTAAACCACACCTACAATCCAAACCTAAATAATATTACACATGATTTTAATCCAAAAAAAAATCTATAAATTAAAATTATTCTAATAAAAAAAAACAATAAGGGGTGACCTCTGTAATGTAACGGTTAAAATCCCCATTGGACAGCTATGATGGGCTGGTGGAAGTCATGAATTTGAAAAATAATATTAATGAAAAAATAAAATAAAATAAAACAATATAAATCTAACAATATAAATACAAAATTTGCAATTCTCAAGAAAGTATTTACTACGTTAGCCTTTTAATTTCTGGTAGGGAAATGCACGGGAATTAGTTGGAAAAGATGAGTGAATGGGATTTATGTATATTATATTGAAATTGACAACGTGATAAAATCAGATGATTTGACAACGTGATTTTTCTAGAAGGATGACACGTCATATTTTGGTGCACACATTTTCTAACAAGGAAAAGCACTTAGGTGGGGCCCATTTTTTAATGAGATTAGTGTCATGAAAACTTCAATTCTAGAAAGTGAATATACTCTTTACCTACCTACCTAATTGAACTCTTTTTAAGCTAGGCAGTCATTATCGAAATCAATTGGTTTGTGTAGTGAGCAAATAAATTTAAATGACAATTTAAAAAAATCTTTATGTTAGGATTAAATAAAATAATGTTGGTGTGAGAATGTGTTATTGAAGAAGATATTTATTAA